>NC_084753.1:12780380-12850380 GCF_033978785.1 Entelurus aequoreus | reverse complement strand
ATGACAAAAATACCCGGTCTCCAGTGCATATACAATTCAATTCCCTCTGCCAATAAATGTCTGGCATCCTAAGGGAAACTCTTAACAGGACGTGGGTTAACAATAAGAAGCTATTTAAAGAAGGTGGGGCGTGAATACATCTAAAGGGTTTTTCCCGCCCTGTAAAATACCGACCAAATCGGTTTGCTGCGGTGACAATACGAGACCGAAAGAATGAGAATAAGCGTTTGGAACATTCTGCACATTTCAAGCCTTTAGCACAGGCTTTTTATTTGGCCCGCCGAACATCACCCAAATAGGCTTGGTGAAACCATTAAAACTAGGGTTGCTCACGGGTGCAGTACTCCCACCAGCCCACGGGGGCAACAGCGAGTCATATGTGTCACAATGAAGCAGCACTGGGGTGAGTAGAAGAAGACTATTCAGTCAACCCGGAAAACAATCAAAATAATTGCGACAATCTGACTTTTAACAACGACAGGACAACAAAGTACTTTTGGCTTTTGAACTTTGCGCCTATAACAGTCCGGATGGTTCCTTTCCTCTTTGGTCCTGAGGACACAACGTCTACAGTTTCCAAAAACAATTTGAAATGTGGACTCGTCAGACCACAGAACACTATTCCACTTTGCATCAGTCCATCTTAGATGAGCTAGGACCCAGCAAAGCCGGCGGCGTTTCTGGGTGTTGTTGATAAATGCCTTTCGCTTTGCATAGTAGAGTTTTAACTTGCACTTACAGATGTAGCGACAAACTGTAGTTACTGACAGTGGTTTCCTGAAGTGTTCCTGAGCCCATGTGGTGATATCCTTTACACACTGATGTCGCTTTTTGATGCAGTACCGCCTGAGGGATCGAAGGTCCGTAATATCATCGCTTACGTGCAGTGATTTCTCCATATTCTCTGAACTTTTTGATGATATTACGGACCGTCGATGGTGAAATCCCTAAATTCCTTGCAATAGCTGGTTGAGAAAAAGTTTCTTAAACTGTTCTGACGCATTTGTTGACAAAGTGGTGACCCTCGCCCCATCCTTGTTTGTGAATGACTGACAATTTCATGGAAGCTTCTTTTATACCCAATCATGGCACCCACCTGTTCCCAAGTAGCCTGTTCACCTGCGGGATGTTCCAAATAAGTGTGTGATGAGAATTCCTCAGGTTTCTCAGTCTTTTTTGCCACTAGTGCCGGCTCTTTTGAAACATGTTGCGGGCATCAAATTCCAAATGAGCTAATATTTGCAAAAAATGAAGTTTTCCAGTTTGAACGTTAAGTATCTTCTCTTTGCAGTCTATTCAATCGAATACAGGTTGAAAAGGATTTGCAAATCATTGTATTCTGTTTTTATTTACCATTTACACAACGTGCCAACTTCACTGGTTTTGGGGTTTTTTATGAATGTTCTGCCCCGAAAAAGTGCGCAAGTCATTGTTTCCAGTCGGACCTTTTCAGCGACGGACACGGTGTTCCAAACGAGCAGCAACAGTGGTAGAAATCCACACGTGTAAGCGTCATCACAAAACTACTGTGCATAAAGATGTTTACTTTGTTTTTGTATTGAAATTGCTGACTTTGTGACGTCTTTTTGTGCTGTTTTTGGTCTAAGTTACTCTCCGGCGAACAAAGCTCGTTTAAAACATGTAGCGCTAAATTTGACCAGTAGAGGGCAATAATGCTGCACCTTAGGTTTAATTGTGACGAGTCACATTCATTGTGTGCAATGTTTGATGTGTGAATGTCGTTTAATTTCTATGTGTAGTTAATTAAAAACCTTCTATTTTATTTATGTAAAATACACAATGGACATTATTTAGGTAAAATACACAACCAACGTAATACTTTTGGAATGTTTATATTTTCGGTCTCACAAACCTAAACGAAGGAAGAAGTGTATAGAATTAAAACTGAGAACGGATAATAGAAGGAACATCAATTCTCAAGAGAACCTCTGGAGCAGGGGTGTCAAAGTCAAGGCCCGCGGGCAATACATTATCTATGGTCCCCGGGATTATATTTGATTAGTAGAGATGTCCGATATTATCGGCCGATAAATGGTTTAAAATGTAATATCGGAAATTATCTGTATAATTTTTTTTATTATAGGTATCATTTTTTTTTATTAAATCAACATAAAAAACACAAGATATACTTACAATTAGTGCACCAACCCAAAAAACCTCCCTTCCACATTTACACTCATTCACACAAAAGGGTTGTTTCTTTCTGTTATTAATATTCTGGTTCCTACATTATATATCAAAATACACTACCGTTCAAAAGTTTGGGGTCACATTGAAATGTCCTTATTTTTGAAGGAAAAGCACTGTACTTTTCAATGAAGATAACTTTAAACTAGTCTTAACTTTAAAGAAATACACTCTATACATTGCTAATGTGGTAAATGACTATTCTAGCTGCAAATGTCTGGTTTTTGGTGCAATATCTACATAGGTGTATAGAGGCCCATTTCCAGCAACTATCACTCCAGTGTTCTAATGGTACAATGTGTTTGCTCATTGGCTCAGAAGGCTAATTGATGATTAGAAAACCCTTGTGCAATCATGTTCACACATCTGAAAACAGTTTAGCTCGTTACAGAAGGTACAAAACTGACCTTCCTTTGAGCAGATTGAGTTTCTGGAGCATCACATTTGTGGGGTCAATTAAACGCTCAAAATGGCCAGAAAAAGAGAACTTTCATCTGAAACTCGACAGTCTATTCTTGTTCTTAGAAATGAAGGCTATTCCACAAAATTGTTTGGGTGACCCCAAACTTTTGAACGGTAGTGTATATCAATACAGTCTGCAAGGGATACAGTCCGTAAGCACACATGATTGTGTGTGCTGCTGGTCCACTAATAGTACTAACCTTTAACAGTTAATTTTACTCATTTTCATTAATTACTAGTTTCTATGTAACTGTTTTTATATTGTTTTACTTTCTTTTTTATTCAAGAAAATGTTTTTAATTTATTTATCTTATTTTATTTTATATTTTTTTCTAAAAAGGACCTTATCTTCACCCTACCTGGTTGTCCAAATTAGGCATAATAATGTGTTAATTCCACGACTGTATACATCGGTATCGGTTGATATTGGTATCTGTTGATATTGGTATCGGTAATTAAAGAGTTGGACAATATCGGAATATCAGATATCGGCAAAAAGCCATTATCGGACACCCCTATTAATTAGTATTAGAACCGGCCCGCAGGCCACAGCCGCCTGCTTCTGTTTTGCACGCACTAATACTCCATCAGTGTTGGAGCTAAGAATTTTCAAAATGGGGTCCCAGGGACCCCATCAAGTCATAAAAATGGGGTCCCACAGTAAATTTTGGGGGGTTTTTGTAACCGTTTTGAAAACAAATGATAAATGTATGCATTATCCTGTTATGTCTCACATTCTATATTGTGTTTTGGAAAAAGGTTGTCATAAACGTTACTTAATTCATTAAAAAAAAAAATACAAAAGAAAATATTTTTTTATGAATATGTAAATGTATTCAGTTATAAACTTTCGTCTTTCCTTCGTGGATCTGAACTTTACTGCTGCCGGTAGTTTTTTCTATATTTTTATTGTAATATTTTCAGAATGTCTTTGTTCTATTTTTGGCCAAAGTAAGACAAAGAAAACACTCTGAAGTTGTCTTTATTTTTTAGTTCTAATGCCATGATTTTAATAGTCCGGCCCGCGTGGGCACAGATTTTCCTCCATGCGGCCCCTGAGCTGAAATGAGTTTGACACCCCACCTCTGGAGCTTCTGTTTCTTCATGCTGTTAACTATCTGTCTGGCTGCACGCGCTGGAAACGAGTAGCCAGGGCAGAATAATGAATTTATTGACAGTGCAGTGTGAAAGCCGATGTGTTTACTTTGTAATTAAGTAAACAAAGTCTCAAAGGAATATAACACTTTCTGATGACACTTGAAACATGATGTCCCTGATTTTGAGGCTCCAAAGACGGCTCTTCCCTATTGTTAACAGGGTTCGTACACCTTGTACCTAATTGCTAAATCCCATGAAATCTTCTTCCTCGGTGTCGCTTCTAAACAACTCTGCCAACTCCAAAGGTAGACAATGGGCCGCTTCCTCTTCTATCGGTACGTCTAGTCTCTTACGTGAATGAGATAAATAATATTATTTGATATTTTACGGTAATGTGTTAATAATTTCACACATAAATCGCTCCAGAGTATAAATCGCACCCCCGGGCAAACTATGAAAAAAAACTGCAATTTATAATCTGAAAAATACGGTAATCATTCATATTAACTCAGTTCTAAGTTGTGAAAAAGGTTACAAATTATACATTACATGACCTTCACAGTACAAATAAGTCCAATAATGTAACCATTTTAATGCAATTAACCATTAGTACCGTATTTTTCGGACTATAAATCGCAGTTTTTTTCATAGTTTGGCCGGGGGTGCGACTTATACTCGGGAGCGACTTATGTGTGAAATTATTAACACATTACCGTAAAATATCAAATAATATTATTTAGCTCATTCACGTAAGAGACTAGACGTATAAGATTTCATGGGATTTAGCGATTAGGAGTGACAGATTGTTTGGTAAACGTATAGCATGTTTTATATGTTATAGTTATTTGAATGACTCTTACCATAATATGTTACGTTAACATACCAGGCACGTTCTCAGTTGGTTATTTATGCCTCATATAATGTACACTTATTCAGCCTGTTGTTCACTATTCTTTATTTATTTTAAATTGCCTTTCAAATGTCTATTCTTGGTGTTGGGTTTTATCAAATAGGTTTCCCCAAAAAATGCGACCAGTGCGACTTATATATGTTTTTTTCCTTCTTTATTATTAGGGATGTCCGATAATGGCTTTTTGCCGATATCCGATATTTCGATATTGTCCAACTCTTAATTACCGATACCGATATCAACCGATAGCGATATATACAGTCGTGGAATTAACACATTATTATGCCTAATTTGGACAACCAGGTAGTGTGAAGATAAGGTCCTTTTTAAAAAAATATATAAAATAAGATAAATAAATTAAAAACATTTTCTTGAATAAAAAAGAAAGTAAAACAATATAAAAACAGTTACATAGAAACTAGTAATTAATGAAAATGAGTAAAATTAACTGTTAAAGGTTAGTACTATTAGTGGACCAGCAGCACGCACAATCATGTGTGCTTACGGACTGTATCCCTTGCAGACTGTATTGATATATATTGATATATAATGTAGGAACCAGAATATTAATAACAGAAAGAAACAACCCTTTTGTGGGGGAGGGAGGTTTTTTGGGTTGGTGCACTAATTGTAAGTGTATCTTGTTTTTTATGTTGATTTAATTAAAAACACAAAAAAACCCCCCCAAAAAACCACAGATACCGATAATAAAAAACGCGATACCGATAATTTCCGATGTTACATTTTAAAGCATTTATCGGACATCTCTATTTATTATGCATTTTCGGCCGGTGCGACTTATACTCCGGAGCGACTTATACTCCGAAAAATACGGTAACTTGTTTGCTTTAACTGAGGGAGTCAGACAACCAAAATAATGGAGCAAAAAATACATCGAACCATGTTGGATTTCCTTTTTGCATACTTTGCAGCAGGCTACACGTGGGTTTGGTCCACGTTTTATCCAACGTTTGTATTTGTCATTTTCCATCCAACGTTCATTAAAACGACAACCTCCCGGCATGATGGACCGATGCACCACTGTCCTCTTGGGGGCGACACAGAGCCGTATATACACGACAACAACCTAATGTAAGGGCTCGTGCAGCTTTCATTTTTAGGGAAACGTTTTTTTTTTCAGTTTTATACATCGCCTATTGAGTCAGACTGCCGAGAAATACGATGAACATTTTCAAGCACTTCACCCAAAATTCAAGCGTTTTTCAAACCTTGGAAACGCAACATTAAAATCCAAGCATTTTCATGAAAGAGGCATGACGACAGGGAATAGCGACAGGCTTACATGAGCGAGGCCGAGGTGCAGCCGGATCCCCGCGCTGGCTAACACGGCCCGCTACTTCAAAAAAAGGCCGACACTGCGCGACCATTAGCTTGCAGCAGCCAGATGGCACACTATATGCATCCATAGGAGGCCGTGAAGACAGATAGTGGAGAAGGAGAGAGCAGATAGTGGGAAAGGACGTATGAAAGGCGGGAGAATAAGAGGCGAGGCACTGCGAGAGCAGCAGATAAGAAGGAAGAGCCCAGGAGAGCCCGAGTCAAATGAGGCGCTGGGAGGGGAAAAAAATGAAGAGCTGAAAGGATGTGGCCGCGAGAACAAGAACGCAAAGAGAGAAAGTGATAGCGAGCGAGACAGAAAGGCAACCACAGTCTGATAGTAAAACCTCTAATTCACTTATCGTCTTCCGCAAACGCTTCAAATTTGTCAGCTGAGCACAGGCAAACACTTTAGTCTTTCGCAATAAGACCATGCATTAATCATAGCTCCGCCATCCTTAGGATTCTGCTGCAGTAGCAATGCTAGCGTAGCCTATTTGATCAAAATATGGATTATGTGTCCGAGGCATGACCAATGTCACTCCAAGGGCCGTAACTGTCACTCAAATCCAGTAAGGCATTCCTTAGACCCGCTGAGGCGTCGACGCCCGTTTAAAGGAGAACTGCGCTTTTTTTGGGGAGGGAATTTTGCCTATCATTCACCATCCTTATGGAAGACAAGAACACATATGTTTTTATTTTATTAGGGCATTCTAAGGAGTAAATAAATGCTAACAAATGTCAGCTAACAGCGTAGCTAATTTGAGTCGCTCTATTCCGCCTATGAGGCGCCCTTCAAACATCCAAACACCTCGATCAAGGTTTTACAGTCGTGGTCAAAAGTTGACATACACTTGTAAAGAACATAATGTCATGGCTGTCTTGAGTTTCCAATCATTTCTACAACTCTTCTTTTTTTGTGATAGAGTGATTGGAGCACATACTTGTTGGTCACAAAAACATTCATGAAGTTTGGTTCTTTTATGAATTTATTATGGGTCTACTGAAAATCTGCTGGGTCAAAAGTATACATACAGCAATGTTAATATTTGCTTACATGTCCCTTGGCAAGTTTCACTGCAATAAGGCACTTTTGGTAGCCATCCACAAGCTTCTGCTTGAATTTTTGACCACTCCTCTTGACAAAATTGGTGCAGCTCAGCTAAATGTGTTGGTTTTCTGACATGGACTTGTTTCTTCAGCATTGTCCACACGTTTGGGACTTTGGAAAGGCCATTCTAAAACCTTCATTCCAGCCTGATTTAGCCATTCCTTTACCACTTCTGACGTGTGTTTGGGGTCATTGTCCTGTTGGAACACCCAACTGCGCCCGAGACCCAACCTCCGGGCTGAGGATTTTAGGTTGTCCTGAAGAATTTGGAGGTAATTGTCATGACGCAGGGGTTTTCGCAACTTACTGCGAGGATTGTTCACCCGGGATGCAAACGGATTTTTCCGGACCAGGGTAGCAGGTAGGAACATATTTATTCTTGACTCTCGCACAAGGTAAAGGCACAACTTAGCGCTCGAAACAAAAACTAACACTTAGCAAAAATTATGGACAGAGCAAAACAAAAACTCGCTAACTATGGCATGAAGCAAACAATCGCATAAAAACAAGCATGAAAAGAGCATGAAACAATCGCATGAATACAAGCATGAACTATGGCATGAAAAGAACAATGTCGCGAGACCGACAAACTGGCAACGACAGGCTTAAATAATAGTCTCTCTTGATTAGAGACAGGTGTGACCCGAACGCAAGAGACAGGTGAAAATCATAAGTCGTCATGGAAACTAAAACAAACAAGGGAGCGCAAACAGGAACTAAAAGAGTCCAAAAACTAACAAAAAATACCAAAAACAGAATCCAGACCACAGATCATGACAGTAATCCTCCTTTTTCATTGTCTCATTTACTTTCTGTAAGGCACCAGTTCCATTGGCAGCAAAACAGGCCCAGAGCATAATACTACCACCACCATGCTTGACGGTAGGCTTGGTGTTCCTGGGATTAAAGGCCTCACCTTTTCTTTGGCAAAGTTTGGAAAAAGTTTGGAAAACAGCTCAATTTTTGTTTCAGCTGACATCACATGGAGAAAGATAAAACCTTCTGGAGGAACGTTCAGTGGTCAGATGAAACAAAAACCTACCAAAATTGCCTTATTGCAGTGAAACTTGCCAAGGGACATGTAACCAAATATGAACATTGCTGTATGTATACTTTTGACCCAGCAGATTTGCTCACATTTTCAGTAGACCCATAATAAATTCATAAAAGGACCAAACTTCATGAATGTTTTTTGTGACCAACAAGTATGTGCTCCAATCACTCCATCACAAAAAAATAAGAGTTGTAGAAATTATTGGAAACTCAAGACAGCCATGACATTATGTTCTTTACAAGTGTATGTAAACTTTTGACCACGGCTGTATATACACACTTTAAGTATATATGCAATACAGTAACATTCATAACAACATGTACTATTTACTGCATTCATTTCAAAGACGCATCACCATTTTTCCCTTCAACAACAACACCACCACTAATAATCATGGCAGACTTGATGGGAGACAGCAAAGACTACTTTGGGACAAACGATGATCCAGAACCTTATATTTTTGAGCCTGAATATAAGGAGGAGGAGCTACAAGTTTTAGCAGCTGAGTGATGAGCAGATGCAGCAAGTGGCAGTGAACAAGAAATAAAAACAATCACGGAGGGCTTTATTTACTAAGATCCAAACACCACGCGCTAAACAGCGTGTACTATTAGTGGGCGTGTTGCGTGTGATTTACTAAGACTGCGTGTGCAATTGAAAAGTGGTGCAGACTGCCTTATTTAAACAAGGATTTTGCGTGTAATGTACATATACTATTACTGCACATTCATGTTATTCTCCGACCTGTGGCATTTTGCTATGTTTCCAAACAAGCAGGAGACATCTACCACTTTAAATGGGCATGTCGTGCAGTCTATCTACAATGGAACCAATTATTTTGTTTTGGTGCGCTCATTGGAGAGAGGCTGCACTTGCTCCCCTCAAGAAAAAAAAAAATTCATACTTAGCAATTTTTTCCCCCTTAAGAAATACTTTAATAATACAGATTCTGTGTGACAAAAACGAACATCATTGAAAAAAAAAAATACTAAAAAACACCAAACCGCATCAATTGGATTTGTTTTAATCAGCCCCTTAAGTCATCCAGCAGTTATACGATTATAAAATGATGTTGCTAAATAGACAATATGTCTAATATTCTTTATTTCTGAACTGTTTTTTTGTGTGTTTTTTTTTGTTTTTGTTTTTTTGTCCAAACTGTTGATGTGCACACATGCCAAATAAAACGCTAAATAGTGCTCTCAAAACGGTGATGATTGTTGATGAATCACATTGCACGTGCTAAATAATTACATTTGCATCTTCTCCTCCCAGTATTCTGGGCGTTTGGATGATATATTTTGCATATTAATGAAGACAGCGACGCAAAATGGATTGCACGCCTTATCCTGCTCACTTGGGAGACGCAATCAAATCAGGTCCTTACTGTACAATGTCTGCTCTCACTGCGATACCCACTGATGGGATGTTTGTATCTTCCCGTTTAGATGAAGAAATTGGTCATATTCCGTCAAAGTTCAGCAACTTCTCGGTTTATGTGCACAGCATCCAGGTGAGAGGCGTGATTTTTAACCGAGAAATAACTTTCACCGACTCAGAGGCGATGCAGCAGCTCATAGCATCATAAGCTAGTTAGCTGGCTGTGATCACGGCACCACTAAAACATACGTTGTCAATGCAATATCTCCAACACTTGGTTAATATTCAGGTCACGACATGTAAATGGAGTGTTGTTGGCTTAATGGACCAATAGATTACTCACATTAGCTGCATTGTTAGCCACCGTATATTACAAATTAGAATGCATAAAAAAAAAAGAAAACATGTTTTTGTAAATGATAGATAAAATTCCAAAAAAAGTGCACTTCCCCTTTAAGAATACTCCTAAGTGTCTTGGCCTGTAGGCAGACAACTCTGTTGACCTCTGCAACACTCGAGTTTTTCGGGGTAAACACACGCTGTGTATAGACGGCAGCATGATGTCAATCCACCCACAAATATGCAGCATCTTGCACACGTTGTTTTTTTTGTTCTTTTTTTTCTCCCTCAGCAGCATTGCCTTTTCTTCTTTCAATACCCACAGGGGTCTCAAACAAGACGAGCTCACGAGAATATCAACATTTGCCTGTTATTCCCCATTCAGGTCAACTCTGTGAAAACGGATTTGTTATGCAGTGGGTAGAGGGAAAAAATAAGTAAAAATGGTTTCCAAACTTTTTTCCCCGCCAATGACGTGACCTAAAACCTGGACAATTCAAGTGAAAGAAACATCCAGTTAATTCTATGAGGATAAACGTGATCATCTCTGAATGACTGATTGACCTTTAAAAGTCGAGTCTTTTAAACAGTTTTTTTTAAGTCAAAGATCCCTTTGACTTCTTTTGAATCCTGTAATTTACTGCTGAAGCCCTCTCAACATTGGTGCCTAGTAAAAAGACCTACTATTTGCACATCACCTGCCTTCTCTACATCCTGGGATCACGGTTGATGGTAGCAACAAGAGATTGGCAATATGGCCTAAAATCTCAATCGCGATAAATATTGCAGCCTTCTCGAATAGAAAGACCTGCTATTTGCAGGTCGCCTGCCTTCTCTACACCCTGGGATCACAGCAAAGGCAACTGTGAGAACATTGATTAGAGTTGATGGTAGCTACAAGAGATTGGTAATATGGCCTAAAATCTCAATCACTATAAATATTGCAGCCTTCTCGAATAGAAAGACCTACTATTTGCACATTGACTGCCTTCTCTACACCCTGGGATCACGGCAACTGCAACTGTGAGAAAAAAATTATTAGGGTTGATGGTCGCAACACGAGATTGGCAATATGACCTAAAATCTATATCGCGATAAATATTGCAGCCTCCTCTAATAAAAATAAATACTATTTGCAGGTCACCTGCCTTCTCTACACCCTGGGATCACAGCAAAGGCAACTGTGAGAACATTGATTAGGGTTGATGGTAGCTACAAGAGATTGGTAATATGGCCTAAAATCTCAATCGCTATAAATATTGCAGCCTTCTCGAATAGAAAGACCTACTATTTGCACATTGACTGCCTTCTCTACACCCTGGGATCACGGCAACTGCAACTGTGAGAAAAAAATTATTAGGGTTGATGGTCGCAACACGAGATTGGCAATATGACCTAAAATCTATATCGCGATAAATATTGCAGCCTCCTCTAATAAAAATAAATACTATTTGCAGGTCACCTGCCTTCTCTACACCCTGGGATCACAGCAAAGGCAACTGTGAGAACATTGATTAGGGTTGATGGTAGCTACAAGAGATTGGTAATATGGCCTAAAATCTCAATCGCTATAAATATTGCAGCCTTCTCGAATAGAAAGACCTACTATTTGCACATTGACTGCCTTCTCTACACCCTGGGATCACGGCAACTGCAACTGTGAGAAAAAAATTATTAGGGTTGATGGTCGCAACACGAGATTGGCAATATGACCTAAAATCTATATCGCGATAAATATTGCAGCCTCCTCTAATAAAAATAAATACTATTTGCAGGTCACCTGCCTTCTCTACACCCTGGGATCACAGCCAAGGCAACTGTGAGAACATTGATTAGGGTTGATGGTAGCTACAAGAGATTGGTAATATGGCCTAAAATCTCAATCGCTATAAATATTGCAGCCTTCTCGAATAGAAAGACCTACTATTTGCACATTGACTGCCTTCTCTACACCCTGGGATCACGGCAACTGCAACTGTGAGAAAAAAATTATTAGGGTTGATGGTCGCAACACGAGATTGGCAATATGACCTAAAATCTATATCGCGATAAATATTGCAGCCTCCTCTAATAAAAATAAATACTATTTGCAGGTCACCTGCCTTCTCTACACCCTGGGATCACAGCAAAGGCAACTGTGAGAACATTGATTAGGGTTGATGGTAGCTACAAGAGATTGGCAATATGGCCTTAAATGCCAATCGCGATAAATGTTGCAGCCTTCTCGAATAGAAAGACCTACTATTTGCATGTCGACTGCCTTCTCTACACCCTGGGATCACAGCAAAGGCAACTGTGAGAACATTGATTAGAGTTGATGGTAGCTCCAAGAGATTGGTAATATGGCCTAAAATATCAATCGCTATAAATATTGCAGCCTTCTCGAATAGAAAGACCTACTATTTGCACGTTGACTGCCTTCTCTACACCCTGGGATCACGGCAACTGCAACTGTGAGAAAACAATTATTAGGGTTGACGGTCGCAACACGAGATTGGCAATATGACCTAAAATCTATATCGCGATAAATATTGCAGCCTCCTCTAATAAAAATAAATACTATTTGCAGGTCACCTGCCTTCTCTACACCCTGGGATCACAGCAAAGGCAACTGTGAGAACATTGATTAGGGTTGATGGTAGCTACAAGAGATTGGCAATATGGCCTACAATCTCAATCACGATAAATGTTGCAGCCTTCTCAAATAGAAATACCTACTATTTGCACGTCGACTGCCTTCTCTACACCCTGGGATCACGGCAACTGCAACTGTGAGAAAATTGATTAGGGTTGATGGTAGCAACACGAGATTGGCAATATGACCTAAAATCTATATCGCGATAAATATTGCAGCCTCCTCTAATAAAAATAAATACTATTTGC
The DNA here is from genome assembly GCF_033978785.1 of Entelurus aequoreus. Lineage (NCBI taxonomy): Eukaryota > Metazoa > Chordata > Actinopteri > Syngnathiformes > Syngnathidae > Entelurus > Entelurus aequoreus. The sequence continues at coordinate 12,837,597 of NC_084753.1, read as the reverse complement.
AGGTCACCTGCCTTCTCTACACCCTGGGATCACAGCAAAGGCAACTGTGAGAAGATTGATTAGGGTTGATGGTAGCTACAAGAGATTGGCAATATGGCCTTAAATCCCAATCGCGATAAATGTTGCAGCCTTCTCGAATAGAAAGACCTACTATTTGCACGTCGACTGCCTTCTCTACACCCTGGGATCACGGCAACTGCAACCGTGAGCAAATTGATTAAGAGTTGATGGTAGCTACGAGGGATGAGCGATATGGCCTAAAATATAAATCGTTATAAATATTACAGCCTCTGCTAATAAAAATACCTACTATTTGCACGTCGCCTGCCTTTTCTACACTCTGGGATCACGGCAACCGCAACCATGAGAAAATTGATTAGAGCTGATGGTAGCTACAAGAGATTTACAATATGGCCTAGAATCTATATCGCGATAAATATTGCATCACAATATATCATTTGGTATGGAAATGATAATACAAACCAGTGTTTAGGGCACGTACGACCGGTAGGAGGCCACACGGAAGAACCAGGACACATAGGAGGGACTATGTCTCCCAGCCGGCCTGGGAACGCCTCGGGATCCCCCGGGAGGAGCTGGACGAAGTGGCCGGGGAGAGGGAAGTCTGTCAAATAATGCTTCTGACTTATGCGGTAACATATTGCGTCATTTCCAGTTGTAGCTATTCATCTACTTGTTGATATCTGGCTAGTTTCTGTTGTAACGTGGTTCTATCTACACTTTTGTTAGAGTTTATTTAGCACGTCATTTTCTATTGTTTTAACACTTAACATTAGTTTTGGGCGATACTACAAATTTGGGAATTGATCAGATACCAAATAAATGAAATATTTACAATTATTATATATATATGTAATATTTAAATGATATCCCTTTTATTACATACAATACTTTGAGCAAAATAATGCCAATAGTGCGAAAAAAAACTAAACATGTTATTAGCTTTTAAATCGTTTGGTTTTTGCATTTTAAAAGTCTCAGCATGTCCAGGGACTTATTTACTGGGTTTGTAAACGATAACCAAAATGACCCAACAAAACATTTTGTGAAAGTAAAAAATATTGATCTAATACTGTTACTATACTTGGTATCGCTACTGTCCATGTTTTCTGTCTGGCTCTCAGCAAAGGCGGACACTTCCCTTCCTTCCCCCTTACGCATCTCTCGGGTTCGGGGGGAACCGGTCTGTCCTGACGGGGCGTTTCTTGCCGGACACACGGTGGACTCTTGGGAAAAGTGGAAGGTCATGTGCCTAGCAATTTTTAAGTCGAGGATATTGAAGGTTTCTACTTATTTGGAATCATGATAATTGGATATCTAATTGCCCTGGTGCGTCGACAAATTCGAAAGATCCTCGGAGCCGTTCAAGGTACCCTGAAGCTGCCACTAATGATTGATGGGATGGGCAGAGCCGTAGGCATTTGGACTGTGATAATATCTTGGAGAAGTTGTCTGCTCTGCAAGGCGAGGTTATGACCATATGGAGGAACAGAAATATTATTAGTTAATTAGAGTGAAACGTTAAACATTCTAATCTGGATTTCGTCTTCCCGCCGATCTGAAAAAATTTGCATTTTGATACTCACATTCACAGTTAAATGTACCTTATAATGCTGTAGAGAACTTCAGAGTTGAAACTAGCTCCAATAGTTACCACTCACACTGGACTGTGGTCGTGCAAAAACGTGTGAGCGCATGCGTAAAAACTCGGAATGCTCCCAGCAGGGTTTTTATGTCGCGGACTCCGATCATCCATGAGTGAGATCGGCCCAGACCAAATATCGTTTACGTGTATTAACTGTAAACTCTCCATGTATTTATGGTGAGTGCTATTGACCGCTTAAAAATATCAATACAATATTCAAACTAGTTCCTTGTTCTCTTTTGTTACATTGTTTGCAAACATAACCAAAAATAAACATATATCGACCTAATCACTCTAGTATCGATCATTTTCTGATAATACCTTTGGTATCGACACCACCAATTTATGGATGGATCCGCCCTCCGATTTTGACAATGCTGACACACCAACAATTGTTATAAGAGATGTCCGATATTATCGGCCGATAAATGCTTTAAAATGTAATATCGGAAATTATGGGTATCGGTTTCAAAATTATCGGTATCGGTTTCAAAAAGTAAAATGTATGACTTTTTAAAACACCGCTGTGTACACGGACGTAGGGAGAAGTACAGAGCGCCAATAAACCTTCGGCCCAGTCACATAATATCTACGGCTTTTCACACACACAAGTGAATGCCATGCATACTTGGTCAACAGCCATACAGGTCACACTGAGGGAGGCCGTATACACAACTTTAACACTGTTACAAATATGCGCCACACTGTGAACCCACACCAAACAAAAATGACAAACACATTTCGGGAGAACATCCGCACTGTAACACAACATAAACAAAACAGAACAAATACGCAGAACCCCTTGCAGCACTAACTCTTCAGGGACGCTACAATATACACCCCCGGCTACCCCCCCCCCCATCCCCGCCCACCTCAACCTCCTCATGCTCTCTCAGGGAGAGCATGTCTCAAATTCCAAGCTGCTGTTTTGAGGCATGTTAAAAAAAAATAATGCACTTTGTGACTTCAATAATAAATATGGCAGTGCCATGTTGGCACTTTTTTCCATAACTTGAGTTGATTTATTTTGGAAAACCTTGTTACATTGTTTAATGCATCCAGCGGGGCATCACAACAAAACTAGGCAAGTGTTAATGTGTTAATTCCATGACTGTATATATCGGTATCAGTTGATATCGGAATCTGTAATTAAGAGTTGGACAATATCGGAATATCGGCAAAAAAGCCACTTTCGGACATCTCTAATTGTGATATCCTCTCTCTAAGAATGATCAATTTACTTATTAATTTCCTGTTAATATTTGCTTACTTTCTGCTGTAACGTGCTTCAGTACTCCAGTGATAATAATACTTGGTATTGATAATTAAGATACAAAGAAATGGGGTGCATGGAGACACATAGTTAGCTGCTAGCCACTTGCAGGCCGGACGACTAAAAACCAACAGTGTCAGACAGAGGCGATGGACTTTTTCACGAAAATCCATCGATACTGAGAGGCTTGAAAAGGTAAAGGTGAATTTTTCGAAAGAATTGCCATCAAAACTCTGACATAATACTTGTGAGATCAGCCCGCCATCTCCATTGATACCACTCTTTGGACAGGTTAAAGGGTTTTACCGCTAAGTGGCCCACCAGGCCGAGCTTTAGGGAGGTTAAGCCCTCTTTCCAGGCACTTACTAATAAGTTTTATTGACTGCAAAACAACACTTTAAGACGTATTAGGTTGCATCTGGGTGGCTGTAAATGCATTTCTTTCTAAGTCTATTCCAGGTAGAGAACATTTTCCTTGGTCAGGCTAAGAGTTTGACCTTGGCTTTTAATACAGCGAGCGTACACCATTAGTGACACACTGGAACAGGGGGCAGCCTTCCAGTCCAAATGGGGGTCCTAAGGGCATCTTAGCCATAAGTGCAGAAGGGATATGAAGTGAAGGAACCTTTTTTCAAAGATCCATTTTCTCTGCATCAGGGGTGTCCAAACTACAGCCCGTGAGACATCATGAGTTCAACAAAGTGCTTGCAATTTATTTTAAATACCAGGCGATCTCCGAATGCTACATATTTGCTGCCATCTTGTGGATAATGTGAGTAAATAACATCCATGACCATTGAAAGTACTTTGACCTGATAGCTCAGCATTAACTTATATGACAAAGTTCAAACAACCTTCCCTAGTCATGGTGCAAAAAATACAAATTGCCACTAACACTAACGAAGTGAAGGAACCCTTTTTCAAAGATCCATTTCCTCTGCATCTGCGGTGTCCAAACTATGGCCCGCCAGCCTCTTCTATTTGGCCCGCGAGACATCAAACAACAAAGTGCTTTCAATTGATTTTAAATACCAGGCGGTCTCTGAATGCTACATATTTTCTGCCATCCTGTGGACAATGTGAGTAAATCACATCAATGACCATTGAAAGTACTTTGACCTGATAGCGCTGCATTAACTTACACTATATTGCCAAAAGTATTTGACCACCCATCCAAATGATGAGAATCAGGTGTCCTAATCACTTGGCCCGGCCACAGGTGTATAAAATCAAGCACTTAGGCATGGAGGCTGTTTCTACAAACATTTGTGAAAGAATGGGCTGCTTTTAGGAGCTCAGTGATTTCCAGAGTGGAACTGTCATAGGATGCCACCTGTGCAACAAATCCAGTCGTGAAATTTCCTCGCTCCTAAATATTCCAAAGTCAACTGTCTGCTTTATTATAAGAAAACGGAAGAGTTTAGGAACAACAGCAACTCAGCCACCAAGTGGTAGATCACGTAAACTGACAGAGAGGGGTCAGCGGATGCTGAAGCGCATAGTGCAAAGAGGTTTCTGCACAGTCAGTTGCTACAGAGCTCCAAACTTCATGTGACCTTCCAATTAGCCCACGTACAGTACGCAGAGAGCTTCATGGAATGGGTTTCCATGGCCGAGCAGCTGCATCTAAGCCATACATCACCAAGTCCAATGCAAAGTGTCGGATGCAGTGGTGTAAAGCACGTCGCCACTGGACTCTAGAGCAGTGGAGACGCCTTCTCTGGAGTGACGAATCACGCTTTTCCATCTGGCAATCTGATGGACGAGTCTGGGTTTGGAGGTTGCCAGGAGAACGCTACATTTCGGACTGCATTGTGCCGATTGTGAAATTTGGTGGAGGAGGATTTATGGAGTGGGGTTGTTTTTCAGGAGTTGGGCTTGGCCCCTTAGTTTTAGTGAAATGAACTTTGAATGCTCCATGATACCAAAACATTTTGGACAATTCCATGCTCCCAACCTTGTGGGAACAGTTGGAAGCGGACCCTTACTCTTCCAACATGACTGTGCACCAGTGCACAAAGCAAGGTCCATAAAGACATGGATGACAGAGTCTGGTGTGGATGAACTTGACTGGCCTGCACAGAGTCCTGACCTGAACCCGATAGAACACCTTTGGGATGAATTAGAACGGAGCCTGAGAGCCAGGCCTTCTCGACCAACATCAATGTGTGACCTCACCAATGCGCTTTTGGAAGAATGGTTGAAAATACCTATAAACACACTCTGCAACCTTGTGGACAGCCTTCCCAGAAGAGTTGAAGCTGTAATAGCTGCAAAAGGTGGACCGACATCATATTGAACCCTATGGGTTAGGAATGAGATGGCACTTCAAGTTCATATGCGAGTCAAAGCAGGTGGCCAAATACTTTTGGCAATATAGTGTATATGACACAGTTCAAACAACCTTCCCTAGTCATGTTGCAAAAAAAATTAAATTGCCACTAACACTAACTTTTTAGCCCATTGCGGCCCCCAAGTCAAAAGGCTTGGACACCCATACTCTACAAGTTGATTTTTTACCACTAAATGTTGAAGAAGCAAAGGATAGGCGTCCAATCTATAGAATAAATAACATAGAAAGTATGCAGGCCGAACATCTTTCCAAGTCGATCATCCTCGATGATGATGGTCGTAGCTTTCCTTCACCAAAGCGTGAAAGAAAAAGGTGGAAGAAAGACCCTTTCACTGGACACGCAATGAAAGCTTTCACCAGCGACCTGGTGCTATTACTTTGGCTGCCAAAGTGCTTTTACAGGAACTGCATCGCTCTGCTTATCCACAGGCAGTTTTTTTTTTAGCTGCAGCAGCAAAAAAACAAACAAAAAAAAACATTCGACTCTTAATTTAGTTAAGTACAGTGGAACCTCAAAAGTTGAGTGCTGTTAAAGAAGTCGTATTAGAAGTGGTACACATTCCGTACAGTATGAATCAGATTTAAGACATGAGAGCGGCCCATTCTTTCACAAATGTTTGTAGAAACAGTCTCCATGCCTAAGTGCTTGATTTTATACCGGGCCAAGTGATTAGGACACTTGATCATTTGGATGGGTGGCCAAATACTTTTGGCAACATAGTGTATGTATAAATGATATAATAAAAATCACAAAAGTACCGAAAATTGGTACCGTATCGGTTCCAATGTGAACGGCAGCCATCCCTATGAAGACCTGTGTTTATTGACTTTGTGGTCCAAGTACAGTCCGAATAACACAGGTGTAGAATTTCCCAAGGTGGGGGTGTGGTACCTACCCGACCAGTGTCCAGTGGTGGCGCCCGAGCGGTCGGTGCAGCTGTTGCTGACAGGAAGGAAGACGCTCTCCCAGCCGCTGGGGGCGTAGCGCCAGTTGTGGGACTCCAGGATGAGCGTGCGCTGGGTCCCGTAAGCGATCATGAAGCAGTAGACCACGTGATGGAGCTGGCAGCCGTAGCCGCAGCCCTTATTAATGTTGCACACCAGCTTCCTCGCCTTGCTGCAGTCCGGGGGGTTCTAGAAGGGAAAAAAAAAAAAAAAAGTTTTCAATAAATGTTATTGCTTGACCTCCATCTTGTATCTCCAAATGTCCCCGTTCGCCGCCTTGTAATAAGACTGATACTGTTTGCTTTCTTACTTCATACTTCTGCTGCTTCCCTGCAATAATAATCGGCCTAAAAAGTGAATCAAATTACTTTGATTTATTGTTTTCAGTGACCGGCAAAACACAATTATTGATCCGCGTTGCTGCGGAAACGATAAAAAAAACATAATTACACTGCAAAAAGTCAGTGTTCAAAAACAAGGGACAAAAAATACAAAAATTAGGGGTATTTTACTTGAACTAAGCAAAATTACCTGCCAATAAAACAAGAAAATTTGGCTTGTCAAGACTTTCCAAAACAAGTAAAATTAGCTAAATTCAATGAACCCAAAAATACCTTAAAATAAGTATATTCTCACTAAGTGCACTTTTCTTGATAGAAACAAAAATAAGAGACCTTTTTTGCTCAATATGTTGAAAAATATTCTTAAATTAAGTAAATGCTAGTGCCATTATGATATGCACTCAGCATTACATTTCTTGAAACCAGCAAATTTACACTAAAAACTAGTTTATTGTTCTTAATGGAAAGGCAACAAGGCAACCGCTTGTTACTCTCGGGGTCTCCTAGCCGCTCAGGCAAATCATATGGTCTAAAAATAAATGTTTCCATCGATAACGTGACATCATCGCGCCAAGTGCGTGCTCTTTCAGGCAATTAGTGCGCATATATACAGCCCGGGCCCTGGCAAAACATTTTTTAATTGTAATTTTCAAAAATTCATCTGAATGTGCATGAACTATTTCTGTTCAAAATTGTTAGAAATGTCACATATTAAATGTTTAACTGTCAGTTTACTGTACTGTGCCAACTGTACTACTATATGAGTACGTATTTTCTGTTGTTTCATTGAAAATAAAACAGAAAAGTCCATTTGGCTGCCATCTGTTTTAATTATGAGACACAATTGTGTCGGAGTCATGATTTTTTTTCATGCTTGAAATAAGACATTATTACATTAAAAAAGTAGTTTTATACTTGTGAGTGTTGATGACACAGCTTTGCATCAGGTTATATTCTAGTTTCAAGCATGTTGTACTCAATATAGGTCATACAATCTCAGCAACAAGCTGTAATATCTTACTGAGATCATTTAGGACCAAAACACTTAAAGGCCTACTGAAATGAATTTTTTTTTATTTAAACGGGGATAGAAGATCCATTCTATGTGTCATACTTGATCATTTTGCGATATTGCCATATTTTGAAAGGATTTAGTAGAGAACATCGACGATAAAGTTCGCACAGGTTTACAAGTGAAAGCAATAATCAGCACCACACGAAAATGACCTAGATATCAAATAGGTTGAGGCAACATCACACAGCAAACAACACACATGTGAGTACTAGGGTTGTATGGTATACCGGTACTAATAATGTACCGCGGTATGGATTAATTAAAATAGGTACTATACAGACTTTGAAAAATACCGGTATTTTTTAATTTTTTTTTTCATCCGCATGTTGGAGCATGTTGAGTGGGTCAGCGCACACACCGCCACTGAGCGCACAAGCAGAAATATGGCAAATTAAGGCAATTCTGCTGGTTAATCAAGAGGGTGCGTGAAGCACAATATGGAGGTATTTGGGCTTCAAAACTAACAATAAAGGTGATGCTTTAAAGGCCTACTGAAATGAATTTTTTTTATTTAAACGGGGATAGCAGGTCCATTCTATGTGTCATACTTGATCATTTCGCGATATTGCCATATTTTTGCTGAAAGGATTTAGTAGAGAACATCGATGATAAAGTTCGCAACTTTTGGTCGCTGATAAAAAAAGCCTAGCCTGTACCGGAAGTAGCGTGACGTCGCAGGTTGAAAGGCTCCTCACATTTCCCCATTGTTTACACCAGCAGCGAGAGCGATTCGGACCGAGAAAGCGACGATTACCCCATTAATTTGAACCAGGATGAAAGATTCGTGGATGAGGAACGTGAGAGTGAAGGACTAGAGTACAATGCAGGACGCATCTTTTTTCGCTCTGACCGTAACTTAGGTACAAGCTGGCTCATTGGATTCCACACTCTCTCCTTTTTCTATTGTGGATCACGGATTTGTATTTTAAACCACCTCGGATACTATATCCTCTTGAAAATGAGAGTCGAGAACACGAAATGGACATTCACAGTGACTTTTATCTCCACGACAATACATCGGTGAAGCACTTTAGCTACGGAGCTAACGTGATAGCATCGTGCTTAAATGCAGATAGAAACAAAAGAAATAAACCCCTGACTGGAAGGATAGACAGAAGATCAACAATACTACCAAACACTGGACCTGTAACCACACGGTTAATGCTTTCCAGCCTGGCAAAGCCTAGCAATGCTGTTGCTAACGATGCCATTGAAGCTAACTTAGCTACGGGACCTCAACAGAGCTATGATAAAAACATTAGCGCTCCACCTACACCAGCCCTCATCTGCTCATCAACACCCGTGCTCACCTGCGTTCCAGCGATCGACGGCGCGATGAAGGACTTCACCCGATCATCGATGCGGTCGGCGGCTAGCGTCGGATAGCGCGTCTGCTATCCAAGTCAAAGTCCTCCTGGTTGTGTTGCTGCAGCCAGCCGCTAATACACCGATCCCACCTACAGCTTTCTTCTTTGCAGTCTCCATTGTTCATTAAACAAATTGCAAAAGATTCACCAACACAGATGTCCAGAATACTGTGGAATTTTGCGATGAAAACAGAGCTTTTTTGTATTGAGATACAATGTGTCCAAATACTTCCGTTTCAACCATTGACGTCACACGCAAACGTCATCATACATAGACGTTTTCAACAGGAAGTTCCCCGGGAAATTTAAAATTGCACTTTATAAGTTAACCCGGCCGTATTGGCATGTGTTGCAATGTTAAGATTTCATCATTGATATATAAACTATCAGACTGCGTGGTCGGTAGTAGTGGGTTTCAGTAGGCCTTTAAAACAAGTAAAACACTAACATAAAATCTGCTTAGTGAGAAGAATTATCTTATCAGACAGAAAATAAGCAAATATCACCCTTATTTGAGATATTTAATCTTACGTAGATTTCAGTTTTTGCAGTGTAGGTAGGCAGGTAGGTCTTTATTGTCATTGCACAAGTACAACGAAACTTAGTTTTCAGCACAAACCCGTTCATGATTAGACAAACAGTTTACAGGGTTACAAAACAGGAACTCTGATGGGTCGCCACAATGCGCCCCGTAAAAGATGGGAAAAAGGTCAACGCTGGGGGAGGATGAGTAAAAAATTCCTATCTAGACTGGGCTCCTAAGAGGGCCCAGTCTGGAGTGGGAAAAAATCTCCATAGCAAAGCACATATACATATTGCATCATCCATCTCCAGACTTGCCAACAGAGGGGAGGGGGTGGGGGCTACGGTGGTAGGCTGCAGCTCTTCAGGCGCTGCCCATCCGTCCATCGCCCCTAAGGGATTCGCGTCAAGGGCGTTGGATGGGGGGTGGGGTATGTGTGTGTGGCGTATATTTTTCGTGGATGCATGCCGCCTGTCTCTGTTCCGCGGCCTTGATGTCGTGCGGTCGCTACTCCAAAGTCAGCAACAACAACAGGTGTGTGTCCATGAGAGACAAGAAGGGAGTTTGTTGTGTCTTCGCCGCACTGTCCTTGTGAGAGCCAGGGAAACCATCCAAGTTAGAATGTTTTGTATGCGAGTGAAAAGAAATAAATAATTGTCTATGACTGCTCCTCAAAATTAGCAGCAGCGTAGTTCCACCTGGTGACACGTTGCATCATTACAGCTGACTTTTCTCTCTGCCAAGCTTCCATCAACACTCTCAATGATGCAACGATTCACAGGTGACTGAGAGCAGAACAACTTCCATGCAGTCCAACTCATGTTTCACTATCTTGGCTTCTTATCTCTGCAGCTAAGTCCTCTCTGGAATTCTACAACTTGCCTCAGGGACTCGTGTGAAGTTAGTCCGCATTATTATTGCAAATATTAAAATAACTAAATATGGTAACACTTTAGTACGGGGAACATATTCACCATTAATTAGTTGCTTATTAAAGTAACAAAAACTTAATTCAGAGTTATTTGGACACTAGGGGAACATATAAGTGTTAGGGTTACTAATAAGCAATCATTCTGAGGTTATTGAGGGAAGACTCTTAGTTAATGGCTTACTGGCTGTATAATAAGGCCATGCAGAATAAGGCATTAATAAGTTCTTAATAATGACTAATTAAGAGCCAATATGTTACTAATTTGCATGTTAATAAGCAACTATTTAATGGTGAATATGTGTTTCCCATACTAAAGTGTTACAATTTGTTTGTGCCGTTACGTTTTTTATCAATTTTTAAAAAATACATTTTCTGACTAGTGATGTCATCCCTAAACTTGTCCCATTCATTTGTGCTACAATCTTTTTTAGTCTATTATAGTTTTCATGTTAATCACTCAATCAGCAATCTACACACCCGTCGCTGATGAGCTTCCGTGCCTTCTTAAGCCCGTGCAAACCTGCGTTCCGGGCCAGAACGTAGCGATTTGTTCCAGTACACAGCCTTCCTCCGTTTCCGCGTCACGAGCTGCGTGTCTCGTCTCCCCGTATTCTCCCCGGTTCCCTGGCTGCCGCTTGGATCTCGACCTCCCGCCTTCCCACAGACCTCCGAGCCTGCCTTGCCCCCTCTTGGAATTCCGCATCTCGCTCAACACTACCGGTAACACACTACAGCTAATCTCTACACATAGTCACACACCACACACATTTTGGATGAATTTACACACTTCATTTCTTATTTACTGTATATATATTGTGTGTGTATAAATCAATAAATATAGAGCTAAACGACTTCCCTGCTGTCTGTGCCGTCTTCTTCCCCTGTAGTTTTCATTACCATATTTGGAGGTGTTGAAATCGCCATGTAAAAGTGCTAATGCTAATCTGTAGCACATCTTGGGCAAATCTAATGTAATTAGCATCCAGCTAGCACATTTAAAGATAAAGTACCAACGATTGTCACACACACACTAGGTGTGGTGAGATTATCCTCTGCATTTGACCCATCACCCTCACCCCTTGGGAGGTGAGGGGAGCAGTGAGCAACAGCGGTGGCCGCGCCCGGGAATCATTTTGGTGATTTAACCCCCAATTCCAACCCTTGATGCTGAGTGCCAAGCAGGGAGTTGATGGGTCCCATTTTTATAGTCTTTGGTATGACTCGGCCGGGGTTTGAACTCACGACCTACCGATCCCAGGGCGGACACTCTAACCACTAGGCCACTGAGCAGGTTTATTTTGCAAGTGGAGCCTTTCTGTACTTTTGAATGTGTCACGTGGGGGTCGCATATTTGTGCGGGATCGTTCCTCCAGTGCAACACGGACCCTCCGGACAAAAACGTGAAGGTAAGAGATGGTTTATTTAACATAAATCATAGCCAAACAGAAAACGAGCAGGGAAGCTAAGACAATAACTTTAGCACAGAGTCTGACAACTTAGCACAGAGTCAAGAACAAGAATACAGAAACGTGACTGTTGCTTACCGCAAACAAGGAAGCCAGGAGGAGTGAACAGAAAAGCAGGCTTAAATAGTGTCTCTTGATTAGGCACAGGTGTGCTTCCCGAATAACAGGCAGGTGAAAATAATACGTAACCATGGTAACAAACTCAAACAAGGAAGTGCACAATCAGGAGCTGAGGGAGTCCAAAACAAACCGAAAACACAAAACATGATCCAGACCACGAATCATGACAGAATGCCTTTTGCTTGCGTTGTTGGCATGGAAAATTGTAACGTTACTTGAGGAAGTCCACTCAAGAGTGCTTGTTTCCCGGCCAGGTGCTTGAAACCGGTTGGACGCCACGTACAGCGAAGATATCGAAATATGGCACAGTTTGATTTTTTTGTGAATCGGCAGCCGGTAGTACCAAATTACATTACGTTCAGTGTTTGGCCTTGTTGGTCTGGATTCCGGGCTGCAGAGACGGCAGGCGAAGTGCAGGTAGACCGCCCTTTTTAATCACTGAAAGGATCGGCATATCCTTATGACACCGGCTGCCGCGTCGCGGGGTTGTGCTTCATTCAAAGATTCAGCAGCCGGTCTCTGCGACGCGACAATCCTCGTGCCAACTAGCTTGCTAAACAGCAATTAGTGGCTGACAGGAGTGTTTTCCTCATTAGGGTTGCTGCAGCTGTGCTGCTTCGCAGTATTCCACTGGCATGTTCGAGCGCGGGCAGAATAAGAGGAGAGGGAGGTAATAAAAAAAAAAAAGACAGGAGACGTAAATCTCCCTTCAAATTATTTTAGGGGGTAAACTTTAGAAGAGTTACAGCTGCCTCGTCACACTGTGAGATGTGTTAATCATTGGGCAGATGCATTATTGCTAAGTGGGAGGATGTGTGAGGACTTGCATACCAATAATCTACAGTACACACTCAAAAGGGTGCTTTGAAGGAGCCTTTTATTCCTCATGCTGGACTGGCCTTGGAGAAGGCGGCACGGGCACGGCGTGTGGATGAGATCCATGTGCGCGACAGACACTGCGTTCTGGGCGGGAAAAGTTCCAGGATCAGCAGCTGCTGCGCTAACAAAGGCGTCCGCCCACTGTAAAGAGCGGTTTAAATCGCTGTGGTGAAACATGGCGGCAGCCGCACGTGGATCCACTTTGTGGTGGCTGAAGGGAAGCGCAAATGAGAAACAAAGCTCATGTAGTTAGGGATGGGTACCAACTAGGGTTGTACGGTATACTGGTACTAGTATAGTATCAGGGTACTAATGAGTCAAAAACGGTACTATACTCCGTTTGAAAAATACCGCTTCCCCCACATTTTTTTCTTTTAACGGGTATGACAGCGCACGGTCGTCACGTCATGACATTGCTGGGTTTACGAGCAGAGGAGCATGTTCGGCAGCGCACAATCACCGAGTACTTAGAAGCAGACACAGTGTGTAGACAGAAAAGGGAGAATGGACGCATTTTGGCTTAATAACTAAAGATAAAGGTGAAGCTATAACACTGAAACACCCTCAGGATGAGGTGCTTTAAGACACGCGGCACACTAGTGTGGCGTGAGATATTGTCTGGTGTGCCGTGGGAAATTATGCAACTTCACCTAATTGGTCCAAAAAATATTTTTGGCAAATCAATAATTATAATTAGGGATGTCCGATAATGGCTTTTTTGCCGATATCCGATATTGTCCAACTCTTAATTACCGATACCGATATATACAGTCGTGGAATTAACACATTATTATGCCTAATTTGGACAACCAGGTATGGTGAAGATAAGGTCCTTTTTAAAAAAAATGATTAAATAAAATATGATAAATAAATTAAAAACATTTTCTTGAATAAAAAATAAAGTAAAACAATATAAAAACAGTTACATAGAAACTAGTAATTAATACAAATGAGTAAAATTAACTGTTAAAGGTTAGTACTATTAGTGGACCAGCAGCACGCACAATCATGTGTGCTTACGGACTGTATCCCTTGCAGACTGTATTGATATATATTGATATATAATGTAGGAGCCAGAATATTAATAACAGAAAGAAACAACCCTTTTGTGTGAGTGAGTGTAAATGGGGGAGGGAGGTTTTTTGGGTTGGTGCACTAATTGTAAGTGTATCTTGTGTTTTTTATGTTGATTTAATAAAAAAACAAAAAACCCCGATACCGATAATAAAAAAAAACGATACCCACAATTTCCGATATTACATTTTAAAGCATTTATCTCTAATTATAATCTTCAATATAGGGGCGGCGTGGCGAAGTTGGTAGAGTGGCCGCGCCAGCAATCGGAGGGTTGCTGGTTACCGGGGTTCAATCCCCACCTTCTACCATCCTAGTCACGTCCGTTGTGTCCTTGGGCAAGAGACTTCACCCTTGCTCCTGATGGCTGCTGGTTAGCGTCTTGCATGGCAGCTCCCGCCATCAGTGTGTGAATGTGTGTGTGAATGGGTGAATGTGGAAATAGTGTCAAAGCGCTTTGAGTACCTTGAAGGTAGAAAAGCGCTATACAAGTATAACCCATTTATCATTATCATTTAAATAATGTGCCGTTGCTTAGTGTCTGTGCTGTGTAGAACTCGGCATGGTAACCACGTAACACTCCATGTCAGTAGGTAGTTAATTGCATTGTAAAAGTCGGAATGTGTCGGGTGAGACGAGGATGGTTTGTTGTGATCCCAATATGCAGAGCACAGTGGGAGGCACTGTGCAGGTAAAAAGGTATGTAATGCTTAAACCAAAAATGAACAAAAGGGAAAGGGAAAGAAAAAGGCAATGGCTATGCAAAACGAAAGTAAAACTGAACTGGCTACAAAGTAAACAGAATGATGGACGACAGCAAAAACTTACGGCGTCCACAAAGTACATCCGTACATGACATGACAATCAACAATGTCCACACAAAGAAGGATAGCAACAACGTAAATAGCCTTGCCTGCTAACACAAAGCAACTGCTACAGGAAAACACCAACAAAACAGGAAGGGCCACCAAAATAACAGCGCAAGACAAGAACTAAAGCACGACACGCAAGAAAACACCAACAAACTCAAAATAAGGCACGACGACCTGGTGGAGTTTCATTTTTTAACGTTTTCTGCTGGTGGTGTGACTCCGTATTTTTTTATGACAAAAATGTGCCTTGCCTCAAAAAAGGTTGAAAAACATTGCTTTAAGACATGGCTTGCTAGCTAGCAACGAACATCCATCCGCATTCAGCAGTGTTTTAGCTACTTCTAAATCACTAATTCTCGCCTCCATGGCGACAAATAATGTACGTTTCTTACAAGTATCATCCCTGCAGGACGAGGAATAGCTAAACATGCTTCACTACACACCGTAGGAGGATACAATAGCTAACTGCTCAAAACAAACTCGCTCTCCTTAATGTAAACAAACATCGACTGTACGGATACCAAGTACAAGAGCCGCATATAGTCAATACTACAATGAATACCAATCAATGAACCAATGAATCACCAAAAATGATTCCCGAGCACGACCACCGCTGCTGCTCACTGCTCCCCTCACCTACCAGGTGGTGAACATGTGGATAGGTCAAATGCAAAGGAGAAGTTCACCACACCTAGTGTGTGTGTGACTATCGTTGGGATTTTAAATTTAACTTTAATACATCGATATCTATTATTTACTTTTTTTTTTTAAATCTTTCGTCATTTTTCACTGTTTTTAAACTCAGGAAATACATTCCTGGACACAGGAAAATTTAATTATGATCCTGTAACTACTTGGTATTGGATTGATAACAAAATGTGTGGTATCACCCAAAACCTATGTAAAGTATCAAACAACAGAAGAATAAGTGATTATTACATTTTAACAGAAGTGTAGATAGAACATGTTAAAATAGAAAGTAAGCAGATATTAACAGTAAATGAACAGGTAGATTAATAATGTTGACAAAATAATAGAATGGAAAATGACACAATATGTTACTGCATACGTCAGCAGCAAATTTAGGAGTCTTTGTTTGTTTACTTACTAATAAAAGACAAGTTGTCTAGTATGTTCACTATCTTATTTCATGACAAAATTGTTTTTTGATTGCAACAGGAAACATATGCTTAAGGAAGTGTTTTTCAACCACTGTGCCGCGGCACACTAGGGTACCTTGAGATATTGTTTGGTGTGCTGTGGGAGATTATGTAATTTCAACTAATTGGGTTAAAAATATTTTATGCAAACCAGTAATCATAATCCGCAAATGTGCCGTTGTTGAGTGTCTGTGCTGTCTAGCTAATTGCTTTGTAGATGTCGGGAACATGGTTTGTCATGATCACAATATGCGGGAGGCAGTGTGCAGGTAAAAAGGTATCTAATGCTTAAACCAAAAATAAACAAAAGGCAAGTGCCGCTAAAAAAAAGGCATTGAAGCTTAGGGATGGTTATGCTAAACGAAGCTAAAACTGAACTGGCTGAAAAGTAAACAAAAACAGAATGCTGGACGACAGCAAAAACTTACAGTGTGTGGAGCAGACGGCGTCCACAAAGTACATCTGTACATGACATGACAATCAACACCAAAATAGGAGCGCAAGACAAGAACTAAAACACTACACACAGGAAAACACCAAAAACCTCAAAATAAGTCACGGTCTGATGTGACAGGTGGCGACAGTACACCTACTTTGAGACAAGAGCTATAGTGATGCATGGTTGTTTATGGTTTGAATTCATATCCAATAGGGCTGGGCGATATATCGAGTTTGTAAGATATATCGATATATTTTTAAACAAGATATGAATTAAGAAAATATCGCAATATCGATATAATTAATTTCATGTTGAAATGACTAAACGCCGCTTATTTGTTGTGTTCCTTGATCTCCCCTGCTCAACCTCCATGGGCGACTAAACTCCTCCCCTTCCTCCTTCCAAGACGCACGTACAAGAACATCCATGATTGGTTGGTTGTTTGTTTACTATGATGAGTCACGATTGGTTAGGGACAGACCAATCAGAGGCAAAATAGGGCAGGTCATCGAACCAGGAAGGGAAATCACAAAGTGCCTGCCTGCAAATTTATTTTTGGTAACACTTTAGTATGGGGAACATATGAACCATTAATTAGTTGCTTATTAACATGCATATTAGTAACATATTGGCTGTTAATTAGTCATTAATAAGTACTTATTAATGCCTTATTCCGCATGGCCTTATTATACAACCAGTAAGCCATTAACTAAGAGTCTTCCCTAACCATAACCCTAACCTTAACCCTATGTTAATAAGCAACTAATTAATGGTTCATATGTTCCCCATACTTAAGTGTTACCTTTTATACATTTTGTATTATTTTGCACAGCTATGTTATTTATTGTCATGTCTTTTGGATCATGTTTTGTTTTGTTTAGTTATGTTTGGTTTTTGGACTCTTTAGTTTCTGTTTACGCTCCATTGTTTTTGTTTCCATGACAACCCATTAGTTTTCACCTGTCATGTCACGCAGCTGTCTCACGCTTTGCACTCGCGCACCTGTCACTAATCATGTCACTGTTATTTAAGCCTGTCTTTTTCTGTTGATCGTCCTGGTGACATTATCCTTACTACCTCTGCTACCTTTCATTCCAAGCCATTGTTCCCTGCACGTTTTTTCATGCCACAGTAAGTTTGTATATTTCATGTTTATCGTTTGTTCTTTTTGTGTGTGTAAAAATAAACATGTCCTTTCAGTGTTTCCCATAAACTGCCAAGATACCTGTGGCGGTGGGGGCGTGGCTATGGACGTGGTCTCCATGACATCATCGAGTAATTAGCATAATTCACTACAATGATATGATTTTCTCTAAAAAGGCTAAAAAAAGGTATACTTACTAATTAATAATAACAGTTTTGTTTTAAACGTCCATCCATCCATCCATTTTACAATATAATTACAACACTTTATGTACATATTTATATACAGATTTGAACAATAAGTTATTCACTGAAATATATTTATTAATTGGGGTTCTTACAAAAAATATATCTTATAAAATATAAAAGCTAAAATGTCTCTTAAAGCTCTGCCCCTTTAATTAGTGCATACTAAATAATTTAACTTTAGCCTACTACTACAACCATATTATTTACCAGCAACATAAAGTGAAACAGAGGCAGAGGTGTCCTGCCACAGTCAGTAACAAATAAACAGAAAACAGTAGTGGTCAAATACAAATAAGGCAACAACAGAAGTATCCTACACTTCTCTTTTGTAAAGTAAATCTGAACAGCCTATATGGGCATCTACATCAACTATATGATTTCCCTGAGAAGCTGGACAGGACAAAAAAAAAAAAAAAAAATACATTTATTTTTATTTTTTTATTTTATTTTATTTGTGGCGGACGTAATTTTTTCGTGGCGGGCCGCCACAAATAAATGAATGTGTGGGAAACACTGCCTTACCTTCACGCCTTGCCCGCGCCAACTTTCCTTTGCATTCCGGGAAAACACAACACCCCAAGGTCCACGTCCTGACATTTATTTTACGTAGAAATAATATTTTTGTGTTTTATTTATGTTATGTCATTCTGTGCTACTTAAACAGTTTATTTTCTGTGCTGTTAATACCCATCTTGACTAACTGGGTTAATAAAAGTGTTGTACAGCAGTGGTCCCCAACCACCGGGCCGCGGCCCGGTACCGGTCCGTGGATGGATTGGTACCGGGTCGCACAAGAAAAAAATAAAAATAAAATAAAAATTTTTTTTTTTGTAATTAAATCAACAATAAAAACACAAGATACACTTACAATTAGTGCACCAACCCAAAAAACCTCCCTCCCCCATTTACACTCATTCGCACAAAAGGGTCGTTTCTTTCTGTTATTAATATTTGTGGCTCCTATATTATATATCAATATACAGTCTTCAGGGATACAGTCCGTAAGCACAATTGATTGTATTTTTTTATGCCCAAAAAAAAAAAAGACTTTGCAGTAAGAACGAAGCGAGGAATTCTCAACCTGCTCCCACGTGTCTTCAGTTGAACAGATGGAGGGATAAATTCTTCATAATCTGCTGAATAAATGTCACCCGGCATGAGAGTAAGTCGTCATCTTGTAAAGTCAACGAGGACCCAGAGTTAAGGTGTCATTTGTAAGAAGAAGTGCTGATCTTGCACTTAACGGGAAAGTGTCCTGTCAATGAGCGGCAGAGAAGCTTGTCGGACAGAAGACTCCAAAGGAGCTGCCATGTTGGCTGTTTGGCAGGACAGATGGGGAATGAGTTCCATCAGGAATGAGGGGACAGAATACCGCGGGTGGCAGCCAGCGTGTACCTGGGTGAGTGCGTGTGTCACTCTTCATGCACGGGCCTCAAGTGCGCAGAGCGAGTGTGTTTGCGGGAAACGGCTAGCACAGGTGTGTGTGTGTGTTTGTGGTGAGTTAGTGACGGCAGCTGGTGGAGCGGTGTGATCCCTCAGCGGCGGTGACAGCAGCTGTTAGCGGGGCTGTCTCCGCCCGGCCAGACTGACGAGGTCCTCTTCATCAAACACGCCTGCTCATTAATGCTGCAGGGCTCCACAGCGGAGAGGACTGGGAGTCAGGCGTGTTACGCGTGGTGAGGTCTAATATGAAACATCCATGTTGCAATATATTGTGTCCTTATCTCTCACAGCAGTGATCCCCAACCACCGGTCCGGTGACACTTTTTGCTACCGGGCCGCACAGAGACATTAAATCATTTATAACCGACCGCATTTCCTCCTACTTAACTTTCGCCAGTCCCACCAGACACACCAATAAGCTTGATCATAGATGTATTATACAATTCCTGACACAAAGTCGCCATTTGCTATATTTGTCACATCTTGGTTACATGGGACAATGCACATGAATTAACATATAAAATCTAAAGGTGTCAAATCTAACCTACTCAGTGGTTAGAGCAGTGGTTCTTAACCTTGTTGGAGGTACCGAACCCCACCAGTTTCATATGCGCATTCACCGAACCCTTCTTTAGTGAAAAATAAAATGTTTTTTTTTTAAAATTCAAGACAAAGTTATATGTTTTTGGTAACACTTTAGTATGGGGAACATATTCTAAGTAACAAAGACTTAACTTAGAGTTATTTGGACACTAGGAGAACATGTTCTAAGTAATAAAGACTTAATTTAGAGTTATTTGGTTAGGGTTAGGGTAAGGGTTAGAGCAGGGGTGTCAAACGTACGGCCCGGGGGCCGGATCAGGCCCACGAACAGGTTTTATCCGGCCCCGAGGAGTTTGCTAAGTATAAAAATTAACCTGAAATTTTTGAATGAAAGAAATAGCTGTTCTAAATGTGTGTGTATAGATGGTGTTAGTGCATCAGTCGAGGAAAATGATCAAACTACATAAATAACGTACTGTAATTTTATTTTGATATACTTTTTTTATCTTGATAGATTGAAAATTAACACCAATGAGTTGACTGATGAACATTATCACATAATTTATTCAGAAAGTATAAATAATGACAAATAAAGGTAGAATACTATTAACCGCAACAGGTAATTGTAAAAAAAAACAACAACATTATGATTTCTACAATTTCAGAATGTGCTTATTCAATTTTTAAACAAAGAAAACAATCTGAAGTTGTCTTTTTTTTAAGTTATTGTGCCGTGATTTTTACCAGTCCGGCCCACTTGGGAGTAGATTTTTCTCCATGTGGCCCCCAATCTAAAATGAGTTTGACACCCCTGGGTTAGAGGGTTAGGGTTACAACCCTCTAATGCCGAATAAGGCATTAATAAGTACTTAATAATGACTAGTTAAGAGCCAATATGTTACTAATTTGCATGTTAATAAGCAACTAATTAATGGTGAATATGTTCCCCATACTAAAGTGTTACCATGTTTTTTTTTTTACTGGTGCATAAAATGAACCGTGCATTAACATCATCTTGTTCAAAGAACAAAACCAACACAGTGCATAAACTCACAACAAATTACACACCTGCAAATCAGTCAGCTGTTGCCGTATCCGTAATACACCGATAAGGAGAAGTTTGTATTTACACGATGAGTGTAACGGGTGTGTTTTGACCTCCGCCGAACCCCTGAGGCCGACTCACCGAACCCCTAGGGTTTGATCGAACCCAGGTTAAGATCCACTGGACTAGACGTATAAGATTTCATGGGATTTAGCGATTAGGAGTGACAGATTGTTTGGTAAACGTATAGCATGTTCTATATGTTATAGTAATTTGAATGACTCTTACCATAATATGTTATGTTAACATACCAGGCACGTTCTCAGTTGGTTATTTATGCGTCATATAACGTACACTTATTCAGCCTGTTGTTCACTATTCTTTATTTATTTTAAATTGCCTTTCAAATGTCTATTCTTGGTGTTGGGTTTTATCAAATACATTTCCCCCAAAAATGCGACTTATACTCCAGTGCGACTTATAAGTTTTTTTCCTTCTTTATTTTGCATTTTCGGCCGGTGCGATTTATACTCCGGAGCGACTTATACTCCGAAAAATACGGTATACAACTCCTGACACGAAGTCGCCATTTGCTATATTTGTCACATCTTCGTTACATGGGACAATGCACATTAATTAACATATAAAATGTAAAGGTGTCAAATCTAACCTACTCAGTGGCCTAGTGGTTAGAGCAGACCTGGGCAAATTAAGCCCCGGGGGCCAAATGCGGCCCGCTAAACTCTTCAATCTGGCACGCCGGACATTCCCAAATCATTTTTTTAGATCTTTAAAACGGAAACTGTAGCTGGCATTATGATGTGCAGTGATGTTTTCTAATGACCGTAAGTCTTGAACTAAAAGTATTTCAATGGTTGGAATCTGGGCTTTTGCATGATATACTAGTTACTATGGTAATCTAATTAGTTACTATGGTAATCTAAGTCACAGCAGCTCAGACGAGGCACCAAGCGGTGTGGGTGGGGAGCGTTTCCACAGAGGCCAGCCTGGAGATTTTTACAACCATGTTCTATATATATCTGATATATCAGATAGTAAGTGAGTTTTTTTTACCCTTCGCGTTCATATTTTGCTGTGTTTGTTGCATTTTTGTTGCGTTTCGCTTGATTGTAAGATATGTCGATGCGGTTTTGTATTAGTGTTCCTAAAAATAGATATACCGGCCCCCAGACACATTTTTTTCTCAAAATTTGGCCCCCGATGCAAAATAATTGCCCAGGCCTGGGTTAGAGTGTCCGCCCTGAGATCGGTAGGTTGTGAGTAGAGATGTCCGATAATATCGGACTGCCGATATTATCGGACTGCCGATATTATCGGACTGCCGATATTATCGGCCGATAAATGCTTTAAAATGTAATATCGGTTGATGTAGATGCCCATATCGGCTGTTCAGATTGAGCCCAGTTTGTAATTTCCTGTTATACAGTATGCCAGGCAGCCTTGCACTAAAAAGGAGGACTATGTTATTGTTTACTTTATTACTCTAGTATACTCTGGACTGAAGCTGTGTGCCTTCATTGTTTTTGTAGCTGTTGTTTTGAGGCATGTTTAAAACAAATAAAAAGTAATACACTTTGTGAAAGTCAATGTATGGTATTTCCCATAGTTGTAGTTGGTATCATGATTATCTCAGGGAGAGCATGTCCCAAATTCCAAGGTGCTGTTTTGAGGCATGTTAAAAAAAATAATGCACTTTGTGACTTCAATAATAAATATGGCAGTGCCATGTTGGCATTTTTTTCCATAACTTGAGTTGATTTATTTTGGAAAACCTTGTTACATTGTTTAATGCATCCAGCGGGGCATCACAACAAATTAGGCATAATAATGTGTTAATTCCACGACTGTATATATCGGTATTGGTTGATATCGGAATCGGTAATTAAGAGTCGGACAATATCGGATATCGGCAAAAAAGCCATTATCGGACATCTCTAGTTGTGAGTTCAAACCCCGGCCGAGTTATACCAAAGACTATAAAAATGGGACCCATTACCTCCCTGCTTGGCACTCAGCATCAAGGGTCGGAATTGGGGGTTAAATCACCAAAAATGATTCCCGGGTGCGGCCACCGCTGCTGCTCACTGCTCCCCTCACCTCCCAGGAGGTGATCAAGGGTGATGGGTCAAATGCAGAGAATAATTTTGCCACACCTAGTGTGTGTGACAATCATTGGTACTTTAACTTTTTAAATCGTAGCAACAAAGTGACCATAGTAGTTAAAGTGGTGGAGAAGTGCTAAATTGTTGCATACAATAATTGTGCTGAAGGTAGAAAATACACATCTCCTTTGGCCTACTAAGTTAAAGTGCTGGTGTTATTACACGTAGTCCTATTATACAAGTAGTTAGCAATAACGGATGTATTTACGCTTTGGAAAATTGGACCAAAAAAAGCTAACATTAGTGTATCTACATATGAAATTATGCAAATAAAAATCCACAGAAATATATTGGAACTAATGGCAAGTATTTCTAGCTTTCTTACATATCCATGCTTTTGTCCTTGAATGTGAAGTATCACCTATAACCCATCAGATACTTGGCTTTAGTAGTAGATACTAAAGCCCCCCCCAAAAAAGCCTACTATGAGCAAAAACGAGTACAAAAACAAAAGTCTATGGAGAGCTTTTTTGCAAAGGGAAAAGGCCAGGGGCTCCCACTAATGACTTCTTTCATGTATTCATTTTTCATGCACTTATTTGCTATATTTATCTGCCACACATGGAAGTGAAAATAATGCCAACATTAAATCGGTCCGTGGTGCAAAAATGGTTGGGGACCCCTGTCTCACAGTACATTATCAATACATCAACATCATTATGCTGCGGTTACTATGGCAAAGTACGTACCGTGCACTCCAGGCTGTAAGCCGCTACTTTTTCCTACGCTCTGCACCCTGTGGCCTATATTACTGTGCAGCTAATTTATGGATTTTGAGCCAAGGCACAATTTTTGCATTGAAAAAATCCGGAGGCACACCACCAGCAGAAATCATAAAAAAAGGAAACTCAGTTGACAGTAAAAAGTAATTGTCACAATTGTTGGATATGACTTTAAACCATAACCAAGCATGCATCACTATAGCTCTTGTCTCAAAGTAGGTGTACTGTCACGACCTGTCACATCACCCCCTGACTTATTTTGAGTTTTTTGCTATTTTCCTGTGTAGTGTTTTAGTTCTTGTCTTGTGCTCCTATTTTGGTGGCTTTTTCTCTTTTTTTGGTATTTTCCTGTTGCAGTTTCATGTGTTCCTTTGATCGATATTTCCCGCATCTACTTTGTTTTAGCAATTAATAATATTTCAGTTGTTTTTATCATTCTTTGTGGGGACATTGTTGATAGTCATGTCATGTTCGGATGCACTTTCAGGACGCCGTCTTTGCTCCACAGTAAGTCTTTGCTGTCGTCCAGCATTCTGTTTTCGTTTACTTTGTAGCCAGTTCAGTTTGAGTTTCGTTCTGCATAGCCTTCCCTAAGCTTCAATGCCTTTATTTAGGGGCACTCACCTTTTGTTTATTTTTGGTTTAAGCATTACACACCTTTTTACCTGCATGCTGCTTCCCGCTGTTTCCGACATCTACAAAGCAATTAGCTACCTGCTGCCACCTACTAATATGGAAGAGTATTACACGGTTACTCTGCCGAGCTCTAGACAGCACCAACACTCAACAACAACACATCATTTGCAGACTATAATTACTGGTTTGCAAAAAAATATTTTTAACCCAAATAGGTGAAATTAGATATTCTCCCATGGCACACCTGACTGCCGCGGCACAGTGGTTGAAAAACACTGTTGTAGATGATGCTACATATGTACAAAATTACCACATGATGTTAGTACATCAGTCGAGAAAAATGATCAAACTACATAAATAACATCCTGTAATTTGATTTTGATATACTTTTTTTTATATTGATAGATTACAAAATTAACACCAATGAGTTGACTGATGAACATTATCACATAATTTATTCAGAAAATATAATTAACGACAAATAAAGATAGAATACTATTAACCGCAACATGTAAGTGTAAAAAAATTAAAAAAACATTATGATTTGTACAATTTCAGAAGGTGCTTGTTCTATTTTTAAACAAAGAAAATAATCTGAAGTTGGCTTTATTTTTAAGTTATTGTGCTGTGATTTTACCACTTGGGAGTAGATTTTTCTCCATATGGCTAAAACGACTTTGACACCCCTGGCCTAAAGGGTGTGGTATTTTTTGTGTTATGGCGCCATCTTTTGGACGAGTTCGCTCACTGCAGGTGCAGCTGGGTGAATGTGAATTACTGCTGTGTAAAGCTTTGAACCGGAAGTATAAGTGCCTTTCCGTTTTCTAAGCGTCCATAGCGTTTTGTACTCATATGGATTCTTCATTCATCACTTCCAGCAACGCTTGTAAGTTTTACAATATAACTAAAAGAAATTATACTTACGAAACCGTCCCATGCGTGATGTCTGTAGTTTTTTTTTTGTATGTGCTATCTGATGTAATGAAGCTAGTGCCGTTAGTATCAGCTAATATGCTCATACATTTACGCGTGTCTGTGTTAGCATTATTAACTTACAATGGCATTCTTTCAAACGAGTACAATGCCCAATAGAAACAGTTTCTCTATCCTTTAAAATGGCCTGAAATTCCGGGAATTGGTAATGTATCGGTTCAAATGTGAAAGTTACCCATCCCTACACACCTTTTTAATCTAGCTTTTTACTTTTTACGTTTTAATTTTTATTCGGGTAAATTCTATTTTATTTTATGACATCATTAATATTTCTTTTATGTTTTTGTTTATCAATTTTATATTACATTTTTATAAATATTTGTGATGATTAAACTTAAATACATAATTATAATCAAAATAATACAAATTAATTAATTCAAAAGATCAACTTGTAATTCATTTCTAATTTATATTGTGTTTTTAATAAATATTTGTGATGAATAAACTTCAATAAATTATTATAACTGAAATAATTACAATGAATGTATTAAAAATAATTCACCTTATTTCAATTATTATACTTGAAATACATAAATTTATGTATTAAACACTTTTAGGCATGTAATTAATTTCGTATTTATATTGCATTTTTTAAAATACATATTTGTGATTATTAAACTTCAATAAATTATTATAACTGAAATAATTAAAATTGATGAATTACAAATAATTCGTTTGTTTTATAAATATCTGCGATAATTAAACTTCAATAAATAAGTATTACTAAAATAATTAAAATGTATGAATTAAAAATAATTAAGCTTGTAATTAATTTCCTATTCATATTGTATTTTTTGTATGAATATTTGTGATAATTAAACTTTAATGAATTATTATAATTGAAATAATTAAAATTAATGAATCAAAAACATTTAAGCATGTAATTACTTTATTTGTATTGTATTTTTGTATACATATTTGTGATAATAAAACTTCAATGAATTATTATAGTTGAATTAATTAAAATGACTGAATTAAAAATATTTAAGCAAGTAATTAATTTCGTATTTACATTGCATTTTTTAAATAAATATTTGTGATGATTAAACTTCAATCAATTATTATAGCTAAAATAATTAAAATTACATAATTAAAAATAATTAAGCTTGTAATTAATATCATATTTATATTGCATTTTTAAAAATACATATTTGTGATGATTAAATTTCAATGAATTATAATTGAAATAGTTAAAAGTAATGAATTCAAATTTAAGATCATAATTAATTTCGTATTTATATTGTATATTTTTTGACATTTTATTTTCCATAGTTAAACTTCAATAAATTATTATAACTAAATAATTACAATTTATGAATTAAAAACAATCTTGTATTTAATTTGTTATTTATATTGTATTTTTTGTATGAATATTTGTGATAAACTTCAATGAATGATTATAATTGAAATAATTAAAATTAATAAATAAAAACATTTAAGCATGCAATTAATATCGCATTTATATTGCATTTTTAAAAATAAATATTTGTGATGATTAAACTTCAATGAATTATTATAACTGAAATATTTACCATTTAAAAAGAATTAAGCTTGTAGTTAATTTCTATTTATATTGTATTTTTTTGTATAAATATTTGTGATAATTAAACATCAATGAATTATTACAATTGAAATAATAATAATAATAATGGATTAGATTTATATAGCGCTTTTCTAGACACTCAAAGTGCTTCACAGAGAAGTGAGAACCCATTATTCATTCACACCTAGTGGTGGTAAGCTACTTTCGTAGCCACAGCTGCCCTGGGGTAGACTGACGGAAGCGTGGCTGCCAGTTTGCGCCTACGGCCCCTCCGACCACCACCAAATTAAAATTAATGAATAAAAACATTTAAGCATGTAATTAATATCGCATTTATATTGCATTTTTTTAAATAAATATTTGTGATAATTAAACTTCAATTAATTATTATAACTGAAACATTTAACATTTATGAATTAACAATAATTAAGCTTGTAATTAATTTCTTATTTATATTGTATTTTTTGTGTAAATATTTGTGCTAATTAAACTTCAATTAATTATTATAATTGAAATAATTAAAATGAATGAATTAAAAATAATTTATGTATTGTATTTTTTAAATAAATACTTGTGATAATTAAACTTAAATAATTTAAAATAATTAAAATGAATGAATTAAAAATAATTAATCTTGTAATTAATACTGTATTTGTATTGCATTTTTTAAAAAATAAATATGTGTAATAATTAAACTTCAATGAATTATTATAACTAAAATATCGAAAATGAATGAATTAAAAATATTTAAGCACGTAATTAATTTCGTATTTATATTGCATTTTTTTAAATAAATATTTGTGATAATTAAACTTAAATACATTATTATCACTTATATATAATGTCTTGTTAATTCCAATGGTGCTGTGTGTGTGTGTCTCTCCCTATTAAAATGGTGCCAATCACTTTGCGTTGCAACTTGCTCGTGTATGACAAGTGATACATAAATAAAGTCTTGATTTGATTTGATACACCTGCGCAATATAAATAGATGCAATAAATTACTTTGAAGTACTCAGAAGGGACATTTTCCCTTCTTGTTTTGATTGTGTGTCTTTATCATATTAATAATGTAGCTCTGCGAGGCAACTGACTGCTGTCAAACACATACGGTAAAAATAATCACTCTATATATTTTTTGGCGCGTGGCTGTCAACAAGCGATAACCACAAGCCGACTTGTCAGATGCAGAGTCTGCTATCGCACCTCTCACCTGCTGCTTGCATAAGGAGCCACGTCGACAGTTATGGATGGTGCAAACGAGACGAGCGGGTGTGAAAGATGGTGACAACAACACGGTGGGGCCGTGGCAAGTGTCTGCAAAAGTGAAACACTTGCATGGCTTCCCCCCAGAATGCAGGGCAGCTGGGGAAGAGAGTAAGAAATGGCAGGAAACTACAGTAAGTACCTGCAGGTATGTGATTCTATTCTGGACCAGGTCCGACAGGTCTTTGGCCTCCTTCACTCGCCACTCGCCGACTCCGTCCGCCTGGCTGAGGTAGTACAAGTCCGTCATGATGGACCTGCAAACGAGTCGTGGAAAAAACTGTCTTATTGTGTGGTTCTTGACATTGATGGATATAAATACCTTGCAAATATGTATTTTAGGGATGGGTGTAATACTGTGCATGGGTGCTTCTCAAACTTCTTTCACCAGGTACCACTTCAGAACACACAAGTACCACCACAATGACCAACATTAAAATACAGTAGCGGAGTAGGCCTGACTGACGGAACTACAGTTGCAAGTTCGGTCTTCTAGCCGTCCATAGCTGGTCTACTCATATGGATTCCTAATTTATTACTCTAGCGTACATTTGTAAGTTTTACAGTATAACTAAAACCATTTTTACCTACTAAACCGTACCATGTGTGAGGTCTGTGTGAGTGTTTTCATGCATATTTGTACTGATGTTAGCATTGTTAGCTACTATGCTAACACATTTGCAAGTG
Source organism: Entelurus aequoreus (assembly GCF_033978785.1). Lineage (NCBI taxonomy): Eukaryota > Metazoa > Chordata > Actinopteri > Syngnathiformes > Syngnathidae > Entelurus > Entelurus aequoreus. The sequence goes on along the minus strand of NC_084753.1, from coordinate 12,808,660 downwards.
TATTTGTTGGTATTATTAACTTACAATTAGAGATATCCGATAATATCGGACTGCCCATATTATCGGCCGATAAATGCTTTAAAATGTAATATTGGAAATTATCGGTATCGGTTTCAAAAAGTAAAATTTATGACTTTTTAAAACGCCGCTGTACGGAGTGGTACACGGACGTAGGGAGAAGTACAGAGCGCCAATAAACCTTCGGCCCAGTCACATAATATCTACGGCTTTTCACACACACAAGTGAATGCAAAGCATACTTGGTCAACAGCCATACAGGTCACACTGAGGGTGTCCGTATAAACAACTTCAACACTGTTACGAATATGCGCCACACTGTGAACCCACACCAAACAAGAATGACAAACACATTTCGGGAGAACATCTGCACCGTTACACAACATAAACACAACAGAACAAATAGCCAGAACCCCCTGCAGCACTAACTCTTCCGAGACGCTACAATATACACCCCCCGCTGCCCTCCCCCCACCTCAACCTCCTCATGCTCTCTCAGGGAGAGCATGTCCCAAATTCCAAGCTGCTGTTTTGAGGCATGTTTAAAAAAATTATGCACTTTGTGACTTCAATAATAAATATGGCAGTGCCATGTTGGCATTTTTTTCCATAACTTGAGATGATTTATTTTGGAAAACCTTGTTACATTGTTTAATGCATCCAGCGGGGCATCACAACAAAATTAGGCATAATAATGTGTTAATTCCACAACTGTATATATCGGTATCGGTTGATATCGGAATCGGTAATTAAGAGTTGGACAATATCGGAATATTGGATATCGGCAAAAAAGCCATTATCGGACATCTCTACTTACAATGTATTGTTTCAGTTTTGTAAATTCACCAAGACGTCACCGTGAAGTCTGTTTAGCTGATTGGACGATGACTTCTGTTTTATTTGATCAGCTGTTTTATTGCCGTATTACAGACACCCTTTGGAAACAATTAAAGGCCTACTGAAATGATTTTTTTTTATTTAAACGGGAATAGCAGATCCATTCTATGTGTCATACTTGATCATTTCGCGATATTGCCATATTTTTGCTGAAAGGATTTAGTAGAGAAAATTGACGATAAAGTTCGCAACTTTTGCTCGCTGATAAAAAAAGCCTTGCCTGTACCGGAAGTAGCGTGACGTCACAGGAGCTAGTATTCCTCACAATTCCCCGTTGTTTACAATGGAGCGAGAGAGATTCGGACCGAGAAAGTGACGATTACCCCATTAATTTGAGCGAGGATGAAAGATTCGTAGATGAGGAACGTTACAGTGAAGGACTTGAGAGGCAGTGATGGACGTATCTTTTTTCGCTCTGACCGTAACTTAGGTACAAGCTGGCTCATTGGATTCCACACTCTCCTTTTTCTATTGTAGATCACAGATTTGTATTTTAAACCACCTCGGATACTATATCCTCTTGAAAATGAGAGTCGAGCACGCGAAATGGACATTTAAAGTGACTTTTATCTCCAAGACAATACATCGGTGACACACTTAGCTACTGAGCTAACGTGCTAGCATCGTTCTCAAATGAAGATAGAAACAAAATAAATAAACCCCTGACTGGAAGGATAGACAGAAGAGCAAAAATACTATTAAACCATGTACATGTAACTACACGGTTAAAAATTCTCAGCCTGGTAAGGCTTAACAATGCTGTTGCTAACGACGCTAAGGCTAATTTAGCAACTTAGCAACCGGAACTCACAGAACTATGTACTCTCTCCTTTTTCTATTGTGGATCACGGATTTGTATTTTAAACCACCTCGGATACTATATCCTCTTGAAAATGAGAGTCGAGCACGCGAAATGGACATTTAAAGTGACTTTTATCTCCAAGACAATACATCGGTGACACACTTAGCTACTGAGCTAACGTGCTAGCATCGTTCTCAAATGAAGATAGAAACAAAATAAATAAACCCCTGACTGGAAGGATAGACAGAAGAGCAAAAATACTATTAAACCATGTACATGTAACTACACGGTTAAAAATTCTCAGCCTGGTAAGGCTTAACAATGCTGTTGCTAACGACGCTAAGGCTAATTTAGCAACTTAGCAGCCGGATCTCACAGAACTATGATAAAACATTAGCGCTCCACCTACGCCAGCCAGCCCTCATCTTCCCATCAACAGCCGTGCTTACCTGCGTTCCAGCGATCAACGGCGCGACGAAGGACTTCATCCGTGGGTTTGGCGGCTAGCATCAGCTAGGCGTCTTCTATCAGGGTAAGTAGTCCTTGTTGTGTTGCTGTAAGTATTGTACTTAGCCGCTAAGACACCGATCGATCCCACCTACAACGTTCTTCTTTGCAGCCTCCATTGTTCATTAAACAAATTGCAAAAGATTCACCAACACAGATGTCCAGAATACTGTGGAATTTTGTCGAAGAAAACAGAGCTTTGTGTATTGTGTCCAATAGGGCCCAAACACTTCCGTGCATTTTATGACGTCACGTGCATAAATCATATCCAAAGGAGATTTTCAACCGGAAGTGTGGCGGGAATTTTAAAATTGCACTTTATAAGTTAACCCGGCCGTATTGGCATGTGTTTCAATGTTAAGATTTCATCATTGATGTATAAACTATCAGACTGCGTGGTCGGTAGTAGTGGCTTTCAGTAGGCCTTTAAGGTATGTAAATAAAAATTTAGAAAATATTTATGTGCAAGTTCGGTCTTCTAGCCGTCCATAGCTGGTCTACTCATATGGATTCCTAATTTATTACTCTAGCGTACATTTGTAAGTTTTACAGTATAACTAAAACAATTTTTACCTACTAAACCGTACCATGTGTGAGGTCTGTGTGAGTGTTTTCATGCATATTTGTACTGAAGTTACGTCATTTCATAACGTATATATCTGCGGCTTATAGTCCGGTTCGGCTAAAATATGGAATAATTATTTTTTTCTACTCAAATTTAGTGGGTGCGGCTTATATCGTTTCATAATCCGGGGAATACTGTATTTAATTAAAACAAGGCAGAGGTTTTTTATTGACCAAGTTTATTTAATATTTTTGGCCACTGTAACAGTTTGAACAGTAACACTGTGAATATAGGAAAATAAAACACTGTACTTTAATCAATCGATTCTTTGACACACCCATCTATGAGTGTTTTTAAGAATCTGCTGCAAACACTTCAGTCCCTAGCAAGATTTTAGAACTGAACTCGCGGGCCACCAATTGGATAGGCCAAATGATGAAAAAGAGAGGACCTAAGGTTGAACCTTGAGGAACACCACTAGTATAACTAAAGAAGTTGAACAAATGACTGCATCTGAAGTAAACAAGCTACACCTTAGTTACATACATCACATTACGAAAAAACATGCCAAAAAGGAGAGGACTTAAAGTGGTGCCCTGAGGTACGCCTCAGTTATGTAAATCACAAGTTTGGACCCCAGTGTTTTATGTTTGCTAGCATGGTTCAAATGTCAAAGCAAAGATCTGCCAATGTGTTTAGTGGTCCAAGTTCCTCTATAGAACAGGAGCACTCTAGTGGTTTTAGGAACTTGCTGCCAAACTGTTTGTCTACCAAGTTTTGAACTGAACTCTGAATAGCCCTGCTCTATTCTGAAGCTTGTTTATTGGAAAGTATATAAGTCCCGGGTTCTGGGACTTATATACTTATATATAGACTTTGGATCTGAGACCGGTATTGTTGATCATCACATGCGTAGTTTGGATGAAAATAATGAATAGAACAGAAGAAATGGACTCAAAAAACGCTTCAATGTAAACGTAAAAATGCGCGAGCATGATGCTAATATACATTGGTTTTGCTATTAAAATGCTACTTATTAGCATTAGCGATTTCACATGACAATTTCAACACCTCTGAATTTGTTAATCAAAACAACAACTAATATGCACGTAACCATCAAACAGCAGGTGCGTAATAAGTACAATACTTACAGTAGAAACATTTTTTAAGGCACAAAAAAAATAAAATAAAATAAATGCCATCTAATGTCTTGGATTTGCATCTTTAATTGCAACCTAATGTCATATTTGCAAAAATGGTAATATGATGATAATAAAACAATATATAATTAGGGCTGTGATTATTTGGGCACCACATGATTTGATTCAATTCTTGGGGTAAAGATTTGATTCAGAATCGATTCTCAATTCAAAACAATACGTTTTTAATGACTTTGGTGCCAGTTCGATGATTAACTGCATTACTCCATAAAATAGATAAACAGCTTTGATACATTTCTATATTACTTAAAAGAAAACTGGTTTGGTTTCATTAAATTCTACCCAAACATTTGATAAAGTCAAATACAAATAAGGTAATGAGAGAAAAATATATATACAACATTTCTACGTCATCAATATGACAAGCATGATTGACTGGACAGGACGGATTACAAAAATAAAATCAAATAAAAAATTACATCGATTTCGATTAAGAATCCTTACAAAAAAAAATTGCGATTAATTCAAACATCCATTTTTATTACACCCTTGGATATAATGCCTGGACAGCAGTTATCATAATCAGCTCATTTTTAAATGTCGCAATAAAAATGACATTTTATCATCGAAAATAATTAATATTTATTAACACAAAAACCGTACTGGTGTGAGCGATTCCTGCAAGTGCAGCCCTTTCACAGTGCAATGTTTGCTACTTACAGGCTTTGTACACCTTTTCCATGGCCAAATTCAAGCACTTTTTTAAGGACTTTCAAGATCAATTTTGCAGTTTTTCTAGTACCCTTCAAAAGGCAAAAACCAGTGTGAATCAATCCATAGCCTTGTTGTTTGAGGTCACCAAATGCTGTCTGTAGGAAAAATAGGGACAATGCTAAAACCTAAGCCTAACATTGAACCAGCAGTTATTAACTGAATGGGGCATAGAAAATGAAGCGGTGTGACTATTCAATGTCATTGGTGTTTGCAAACGTGTAACTACATAATGTGATATAAATACACGCACCCTCAAAATGTCAATTTCACTAATTTATTAACAAAACTGTTCCACATTAATATAAGGATAATACATTAAAGGAAACTATTTTGTTTGTTTCACAACACGTCAGTCACCTTTCATTAAGCATATCTAGCCTTATAACCGGGGGTCTCAAACTCAATTTACCTGAGGGCCACTGGATGCAGAAACTGGGTAACGCAAGAAAAGATTTCTTAAAAAAATCTAACATGCACTTTTTAATGAATTCACCTTCTTTGAATGGCTATCCCGCCGTAGCAACATACTTGCCAACCCTCCCAATTTTTCCGGGACGAATTTCAGTGCCCCTCCCGACAACCATTCCCCCGAATTTGTCCCGATTTTCACCCGGTCAATAATATTAAGGGCGTGCCGTAATAGCACTGCCTTTAATGTCCTCTACAACCTGTCGTCACGTCCCCTTTTTCACCATACAAACAGCGTGTCGGCCCAGTCACATGTTGTATGAGGCTTCTGCAGACACACGTAAGTGACTGCAAGACATACTTGGTCAACAGCCATACAGGTCACACTGAGAGTGACCGTATAAACAACTTTAACACTGTTACAAATATGCGCCACACTGTGAACCCACACCAAACAAGAATGACAAACACATTTCGGGAGAACATCCGAAATGTGGGTGTATATTGCAGCCCGGAAGAGTTAGGGCTGCATGGGATTCTGGGTATTTGTTCTGTTGTGTTTATGTTGTGTTATGGTGCGGATGTTCTCCCGAAATGTGTTTGTCATTCTTGTTTGGTGTGGGTTCACAGTGTGGCGCATATTTGTAACAGTGTTAAAGTTGTTTATACGGCCACCCTCAGTGTGACCTGTATGGCTGTTGACCAAGTATGTCTTGCAGTCACTTACGTGTGTGTACAGAACATACTTGCCAACCCTCCCGTTTTTAGCGGGAGAATCCCGGTATTCAGCGCCTCTCCCGACAACCTCCCGGCAGAGATTTTCTCCCGACAAACTCCCGGTATTCAGCCGGAGCTGGAGGCCACGCCCCCTCCAGCTCAATGCGGACCTGAGACTGAGTGGGGACAGCCTGTTCTCACGTCCGCTTTCCCACAATATAAACAGCTTGCCTGCCCAATGACGTCATAACATCTAGGGCTTTTAGAGAGTAGAGTGCACAACTGCGCACACAACAAGGAGACGAAGCAGAAGAACGAGGAAATTACAGACATGGCGACGCCGTCGACGAGCAAGATGAAGAAATACGCTTGCAAGTTCCAAAACGAATGGAAACAAGAATTTCAGTTCATCCAGGACAGTTCGAAGGGGAAGGTGTATGTTGCCTGTAAATTTTGTAGAACAGACTTCTCCATTGAACACGGTGGCCGAAATGATATACTCATCATGAACGGAGAAGTTAAACAGGACAATACTGCCATCTAATGGATAGCCACCGGAACACTGAAATTCAAGTATTTTTTTCTTCTTCTATGTAAATAAAATAAATATATATACCTGTATATGTATATATATATATAGCTAGAATTCACTGAAAGTCAAGTATTTCATACATATATATATATATATATATATATATATGAAATATGTATGAAATACTCGAGTTGGTGAATTCTAGCTGTAAATAACCACGCCCCCAACCACCACCCCCCCACCCCCGACCAAGCCCTCCCCCACCCCCTACCTCCCACCTCCCGATATTGGAGGTCTCAAGGTTGGCAAGTATGGTACAGAATGGTAAATAAATGGTAAATGGGTTGTACTTGTATAGCGCTTTTCTACCTTTTTAAGGAACTCAAAGCGCTTTGACACTATTTCCACATTCACCCATTCACACACTGATGGCGGGAGCTGCCATGCAAGGCGCTAACCAGGACCCGTCAGGAGCAAGGGTGAAGTGTCTTGCTCAAGGACACAACGGACGTGACTAGGATGGTAGAAGGTGGGGATTGAACCCCAGTAACCCTCAGATTGCTGGCACGGCCACTCTCCCAACTTCGCCACGCCGTCAGAAGCCAAGTACAACATGTGACTGGGCTGGCACGCTGTTTGTACAGGTTGTAGAGGGCGCTAAAGGCAGTGCCATCACGGCACGCCCTTAATATTGTTGTCCGGGTGAAGACATTCGAGAGAATGGTTGCCCTGAAATTCGGGAGTTTCCCGGAAAAATCGGGAGGGTTGGCAAGTATGACGCTGTCAAGCGCTATTTATATAAAACTTGCCGCACTAACATAAAATTCTCATATTAAGGTGCGGGCCGCAAAATAACATCTCGCGGGCCGCAATTGGCCCGCGGGCCGCGTGTCTGAGACTCCTGCTTATAACTGTGGCTATGATAACAAATGAACAAAAAGACAAAAGTTAACTTTTCTTGCTTTCACTGATGTAGCCAGACAAGTTAAGTAGACAACGGAAATAATAGAGCAAGAAATACATACAACCATGTTGTGTAAAAACTACATCATCATTCATATTAACTCAGCTCTAAGTTGTGAAAAAGGTTACAAATTATACATTACATGACCTTCACAGTACAAAAAAATCAAATAATGTAACCATTTTAATGCAATTACCTAAATGGACAAAATGTAACTTGTTTGCTTTAACTGAGGTAGTCAGACAAGTTAAGTCGACAACCAAAATAATGGAGCAAAAAAATACATCAAACCATGTTGGATTTCCTTTTTGCATACTTTGCAGCAGGCAACACGTGGTTTTGGTCCACGTTTTATCCAAAGTTCGTATTTGTCATTTTCCATCGACAACCTCCTGGCATGATGGACCGATGCACCACTGTCCTCCATACATGCCAACCCTCCCGATTTTCCCTGGAGACTCCCGAATTTCAGTGCCCCTCCCGAAAATCTCCCGGGGCAACCATTCTCCCAAATTTCTCCCGATTTCCACCCAGACAACAATATTGGGGGCGTGCCTTTAAGGCACTGCCTTTAGCGTCCTCTCTCACCTGAAACCTTCACCCCTTAACAGCCGCTTGCTGTCCTCAGGCTCAGGTCCGCATGCTGACCTGAGCCTGAGGACAACCTGTCGTCACGTCCGCTTTTCCTCCATTCAAACGGCGTGCTGGCCCAGTCACATAACATCTACGGCTTTTCACACACACAAGTGAATGCAATGCATACTTGGTCAACAGCCATACAGGTCACACTGAGGGTGCCCGTATAAACAACTTTAATACTCTTACAAATATGCACCACACTGTGAACCCACACCAAACAAGAATGGCAAACACATTTCGGGAGAACATCCGCACCGTAACACAACATAAACACAACAGGACAAATACCCAGAATCCCTTGCAGCACTAACTCTTCCGGGACGCTACAATATACACCCCCCCCAACCTCACCCACCTCAACCCCGCCCCCTCCCATCTCCCAAATTCGGAGGTCTCAAGGTTGGCAAGTATGCTGTCCTCTTGGGGGCGACACAGAGTGGTATATACACGACAACAACCTAATGTAAGGGCTCGTGCAAAGCCAACAGATCAAACCTGTAGCTTTCATTTTTAAAGGCCTACTGAAAGCCACTACTACCGACCACGCAGTCTGATAGTTTATATATCAATGATGAAATCTTAACATTGCAACACATGCCAATACGGCCGGGTTAGATTACCAAAGTGCAATTTTAAATTTCGCGCAAAATATCCTGCTGAAAACGTCTCGGTATGATGACGCCTGCGCGTGACGTCACGGATTGTAGCGGACATTTTGGGACAGCATTGTGGCCAGCTATTAAGGCGTCTGTTTTCATCGCAAAATTCCACAGTATTGTGGACATCTGTGTTGGTGAATCTTTTGCAATTTGTTTAATGAACAATGAAGACAGCAAAGAAGAAAGCTGTAGGTGGGAAGCGGTGTATTTCGGCCGGCTGCAGCAACACAAACACGTAGCCGGTGTGTCATTGTTTACATTCCCGAAAGATGACAGTCAAGCTTTACCATTGGCCTGCGGAGAACTGGGACAACAGAGACTCTTACCAGGAGGACTTTGAGTTGGATACGCGGTACCGTGAGTACGCAGCTGCGGCTTCCAAACATTTGATCGCTTGCCCGTACGTGCGTGCCGCTATGTGCATGTCACGTACGTAACTTTGGGGAAATATATGTACTGTATGAACTTTGGGGAGGTGAACGGTACTTTGGGCTGTGGGATTGAGTGTGTTGTGCGGGTGTTTGATTTGTATTGGCGGGTTATATGGACGGGAAGGGGGAGGTGTTTGTTATGTGGCATATTAAATATAAGCCTGGTTGTGTTGTGGCTAATAGAGTATATATATGTCGTGTGTTTATTTACGGTTTTAGTCATTCCCAGCTGAATATCAGGTCCCATCCGCCTCTCACAGCATCTTCCCTATCTGAATCGCTTCCACTGCCCTCTAGTCCTTCACTCTCACTTTCCTCATCCACAAATCTTTCATCCTCGCTCAAATTAATGGGGAAATCGTCGCTTTCTCGGTCCGAATCGCTCTCGCTGCTGGTGGCCATGATTGTAAACAATGTGCAGATGTGAGGAGCTCCACAACCGGTGACGTCACGCTACTTCCGGTACAGGCAAGGCTTTTTTTTATCAGCGACCAAAAGTTGCGAACTTTATCGTCGATGTTCTCTACTAAATCCTTTCAGCAAAAATATGGCAATATCGCAAAATGATCAAGTATGACACATAGAATGGACCTGCTATCCCCGTTTAAGAAAATCGCATTTCAGTAGGCCTTTAAGGAAACGTATCTTATTTTTTCCCCCATTTTTATACATAGCCTATTGAGTCAGACTGCTGAGAAATATGATGAACATTTCCAAGCACTTCACCCAAAATTCAAGAGTTTTTCAAACTTTGCAAACAACATTAAAATCCAAGCATTTTCAAGGTTTTTAAGCACCCGTACGAACCCTGTAAGGTTGCTTAGGTGTGGTGCGTGGAGCGATGTTGACGATGACCTAAAGATTGCCCGCCCCTGCGAGCGAGCGAGATCCCCTTCGTTATCTTGGCACGGTGAATATTTGCACAAGATGCGCCTTTGATCTTATTCCTGGCCCCTTTTTCATCTCTCCTGATTTCAAACCAGAGCAGACATGCAGACGCTGCCAAGCAGCGCGCGGATAACAACCGACATGGAATAAGCCCCTGGAAGTGTTGTTCCCGTCTTTGAACTCCGGCAGGTAGACCGCGGACCTACGGACGTAAAAGTGTGTGACGCATCACAAAGGTCGGCCATGTTTGTACCTCCGTCTCGCGGCAACACATCTTTGTGGTCGTTTCGCGCTTTACAGGATGCATTCTCCTGACAGGAAATGTGTGTAGATGTCACGCGCCGCCAAATATCGTGGCCGTCCCTTTGCAAACTCGCCCGAGAGCAAAACGCTCTGATGTATTTCCGCTAAGGGCGAGCAAAGCAAACACATCACACACACTTTCTCTCAAACACACAGCGATGCAGGCTTAATTTATTACTCACTTCTTTGACCCAAATCAGTCAAATCCTGCGTGTCTGAGAGCTCTTATTCAGATATTTGGTAGCTCATCCGAGCACACAAAGCAGCACCATGTCCTATTTTAACACTGGAGCACCCTCGCCGCGACCAAGACTTTAGCATTACTCACTGTACCCATTACAATTTGGAACCAAGGACCGTGAATGGATGTCAAATTCCTTCCAGGAGTGCGCACAATATGACTCTGGTGTATATGTTATTTTACGATTCCTGGGGTGACGATTCGATTCAGAATCAATCCTCAATTCAAACCTATTCTGGCAGTGTGTTATTTGATATAATAATTATAATTAATCTTTTTCAAAACAGTATATAGTTCAGAAATGCTTCTTCTGGCTGAATGGAGATGGCCTGAAAATAAAAAAAATTAAATATATATATATATATATATATATATATATATATATATATATATATATATATATATATATATATATATATATATATATATATATATATATATACATACATATATATATACATACATACATACAATATATATATATATATATATATATATATATATATATATATATATATATATATATATACATACATATATATATATATATATACATACATACATACAATATATACATACATACATACATACATACATACATACATACATACATACATACATACATACATACATACATACATACATACATACATACATACATACATACATATATATATATATATATATATATATATATATATATATATATATATATATATATATATATATATATATATATATATATATATATATATACTATATTGCCAAAAGTATTTGGCCACCTGCCTTGACTCTCATATGAACTTGAAATTTACACTCCTGCGCGCGCTCTGAGGTCCGAGAGCCAGCTCCAGCTCGTGGTGCCCAGGACGAGACTTAAAACCAGGGGAGACAGGGCCTTCTCTGTGGTCGGCCCTAAACTCTGGAACACTCTGCCCCTCCATGTTCAAACTGCTCCCACAGTGGAGTGTTTTAAGTCTCGTCTTAAGACCCACTTTTATTCTTTGGCTTTTAACACTACGTGAGTTGTGTGGTCTTCTGTCCTCTGTTGTCCTGTGTGGTTAGGGTTAGGGTTATACATTTTGATGTCTATTTTACTGTTTTAATTGGTTTTACCATTTAAAATCGTTTTTAATCATATTTATTTTTTTATAATGTCTCTGTATTGGTTTTCTATTCATTTATTCTTTGTTTTTATTCAGTCATTGGTGTAGCATAATATTGTTTTTAATATTATTTTTAATATCGTTTTTAATATTGTTTTTAATATTGTTTTTAACATGGCTGTGCAGCACTTTGGAAACATTCTTGTTGTGTAAATGTGCTATATAAATAAAGTGGATTGGATTGGATTGGATTGAAGTGCCATCCCATTCCTAACCCATTGGGTTCAATATGATGTCGGTCCACCTTTTGCAGCTATTACAGCTTCAACTCTTCTGGGAAGGCTGTCCACAAGGTTGCAGAGTGTGTTTATAGGAAATTTCCACCATTCTTCCAAAAGTGCATTGGTGAGGTCACACACTGATGTTGGTCGAGAAGGCCTGGCTCTCAGTCTCCGTTCTAATTCATCCCAAAGGTGTTCTATCGGGTTCAGGTCAGGACTCTGTGCAGGCCAGTCAAGTTCATCCACACCAGACTCTGTCATCCATGTCTTTATGGATTTTGCTTTGTGCACTGGTGCACAGTCATGTTGGAAGAGGAAGGGGCCCGCTCCAAACTGCTCCCACAAGGTTGGGAGCGTGGAATTGTCCAAAATGTTTTGTTATCCTGGAGCATTCAAAGTTCCTTTCACTGGAACAAAGGGGCCAAGCCCAACTCCACTAAATTTCACACAATGCAGTCCGAAATGTAGCGTTCTCCTGGCAACCTCCAAACCCAGACTGGTCCATCAGATTGCCAGATGGAAAAGCATGATTCATCACTCCAGAGAAGGCGTCCCCACTGCTCTAGAGTCCAGTAGCAACGTGCTTTACACCACTGCATCCAACGCTTTGCATTGGACTTGGTGATGCATGGCTTAGACTCAGCTGCTCGGCCATGGAAACCCATTCCATGAAGCTCTCTGCGTACTGTACGTGGCTAATTGGAAGGTCACATGAAGTTTTTCGTATTTTCCGGACTATAGGGCGCACCGGATTATGAGGTGCACTTAAGATGAATGGTCTATTTTCGATCTTTTTTCATACAAAAGGCGGATTATAGGGCGCATTAAAGGAGTCATATTATTATTATTATTTTTTTCTAATAGTAAAACACTTCCTTGTGGTCTACATAACATGTAATGGTGGTTCTTTGGTCAAAATGTTGCATAGATTATGTTTTACAGACCATCTTCAAGCCGCTTTCTGACAGTCGCTTCCGGATGCGCCGTTTTGTGGGCGGTCTTATTTACGTGGCTCACCTCAGCGTCTTCGCCACGTCATCTTTGTTGCAGCGGTGTAGCGTACAAGGACGGGAGTGGAAGAAGTGTCAAAAGATGGAGCTAACTGTTTTAATGACATTCAGACTTTACTTCAATCAATAACGGAGCAGCATCTCCTCATCCGGAAACAACAACAAGTCCCGTGAAAAAACGTCCGACCGGCACCCAAATAACTAAAGTTCCTTGGGTGAATAATGTAAACTCACTACACCGGTATGTTTTAGCGCTTTCATGGCGAGTTTACTGACAGATATAAGTAAGAACTTTACACTACTTTATATTAGAAATGGCAACTGCGGAGGATGAATGTCCCATAACAAGAAGATAGAGGAAAAGAAGAAGCTTATCGACTACGGAGTCGCCACGGACTACAAAGGTGGACGTGCACAATTTTTCAGGATTTATGCAGATCCAAAATACAGATCAGCAGGTAACAGAAGGTAAGAAAAATTGCTTCTGCATAATACTGCGAAACAAAACGCCAGATAATATGTCTTACCTTATACAAAGACCATAATAATACTCGCATGTTTAATGCGCCGACAATCCTTCAAGCGGTGCGGCTTCACAGCTTACCAAAGTCGTACTTAAACATGTTGATAGATTTTTGAGTGCCGTGTGTAATTGGTACCCCACTGAATCCAATACAAAAAAGCTATGTTTTCATCTCAAAATTCCACAGTATTCTGGACATCTGTGTTGGTGAATCTTTTGCAATTTGTTTAATGAACAATGAAGACTGCAAAGAAGAAAGCTGTAGGTGGGATCGGTGTATTAGCGGCTGGCTGTAGCAACACAACCAGGAGGACTTTGACTTGGATAGCAGACGCGCTAGCCGATGCTAGCCGCCGACCGCACGGATGATCGGGTGAAGTCCTTCGTCCTTCCGTCGATCGCTGGAACGCAGGTGAGCACGGGTGTTGATGAGCAGATGAGGGCTGGCGTAGGTGGAGCCTACGTTTTTTTATCATAGCTCTGTGAGGTCCCGTTGCTAAGTTAGCTTCAATGGCGTCGTTAGCAACAGCATTGTTAAGCTTCGCCAAGCTGGGAATTATTAACCGTGTAGTTACATGTACATGGTTTAATAGTATTGTTGATCTTCTGTCTATCCTTCCAGTCAGGGATTTATTTATTTTGTTTCCATCTGCATTTGAGCCCGATGCTATCACGTTAGCTCAGTAGCTAAAGAGCTTCGCCGATGTATTGTTGTGGAGATAAAAGTCACTGTGAATGTCCATTTCGCGTTCGACTCTCATTTTCAAGAGGATATAGTATCCGAGGTGGTTTAAAATACAAATCCGTGATCCACAATAGTAAAAGGAGAAAGTGTGGAATCCAAAGAACCCTTGTACCTAAGTTACGGTCAGAGCGAAAAAAGATACGTCCTGCACTGCCTCTCTAGTCCTTCACTCTCACTTTCCTCATCCACGAATCTTTCATCCTCGCTCAAATTAATGGGGTAATCGTCGCTTTCTCGGTCCGAATCTCTCCAGCTGCATTGTAAACAATGGGGAAATGTGAGGAGTCCTTCCTCCGGTGACGTCACGCTACTTCCGGTACAGGCAAGGCTTTTTTTTTTATCAGCGACCAAAAGTTGCGACCTTTATTGTCGTTGTTCTCTACTAAATCCTTTCAGCAAAAATATGGCAATATCGTGAAATGATCAAGTATGACACATAGAATGGATCTGCTATCCCCATTTAAATAAAAAAAATTCATTTCAGTAGGCCTTTAAGTGATAATGCCATCATACCTCTTGCCACATATCTCTTATGTTTGACTGCCATCTACAGGTCACACTTATCATTACACCATGTACCAAATAAAATTGCTTTGAGGCCGGTGAGCTAAACCAGAATTATTCCGTACATTAGGCGCACCGGGCTATTAGGCGCACTGTCGAGTTTTGAGTAAAAAAAAAAGATTTTAAGTGCGCCTTATAGTCCGGAAAATACGGTTATTTTCTTTAACTGATTTTTGAAAATTATTTGGATTGAATATAAATCGTACTTCAGATCTTAATTGATTTTTCTTGTGCACCCTTAAAAATAAGCTAACAAACCTAACCCACTAATGTTAGCATGCTAACATATAGCATTTGTCAAGTAACAAAAGTAAGGTGCATACGTGCAAAATTCGCATTTAAAAAAACCCCTACAAAATAAAAAAAATTAGCGTGCGAATATTAGAATGCTAACAATTGTGCCCCGAGCCGTTAAAGAATAAGCTATGGGCTGTAAATGGCCGTGCTTTGGACACCCTGGGTATAGAGGGCTAAGGCACATGCAGATATGAAAGCCGGATTATAAATCAAAGCTGTAGCGTAACTGTATGCTTCATGCATACGTACCTAAGTGAGTACGTGTTCATTTCTGCTTGGGGGCTTTTCTTGGTCTTTTCAAGTTTCAAGTTTATTATTCTTCGGTCAATCGTCAACAAAATAAACAAACAGTTGTACATTCTTAAATTGAAAATGAAAATGTTGCAGACCGAAAGGGTTTAGGCTGAAGTTGAACACTTATTGCGCCTAACCCTATAAACAATGTCAAGTACAAAATAAACTTCCGAAAATTATTGAATGTCCATTGTACAACATATTATAAATACACATTATACATAACATAAACACAGTTCAATTATATACACAGTAAAGGCATGTGAAATATCCTTGTAGACATGTTAAACCTTTGTACCATTTTATATACTATATACAAACAATTGTACTTCCATTATTATTTATAACCCACATTTAGTATTTGAATTAACATTGATCATAGTATTAACTACTGTGTTGATTCTAGAGTGATATATTTTTTCAAGACATTGGTCTTAAAGTGTTTTTTAAATGTGTGAATAGAACTGGAACATTTTAAGGAATAATCCAAGCTGTTCCACAGTTGAACCCCCCTGACAGAAACACATCTACTTTTTAAGCTTGTTCTTATCTTAGCTTTCTGGAAGACAGCTGAACCTCTGAGGTCATAGGGATTCTCTCTGGGTTTAAACCTCTCCTGTAGACACCCAGGCAGCATGTGGTTATGAGCTTTGTACGTCACAATAGCAGTGTTGAGGTCAACAAGATCGTGCAGTTTTAATGTTTTTAATTTAATAAACAGAGCATTGGTATGGTCATGATAATCTGCATAATTTACAATTCTAATCGCTTTCTTTTGAAGTAAGAATATAGATTTAATGTTTGTTTTGTAATTGTTACCCCAGATTTCGACACAATAATTAAGATAAGGGAGTACAAAAGAATTATATAACATGATAAGAGCCTTTTGATTTACGGAGTTTTTTATTTTATGTAACATAGCAATATTTTTTGCCATCTTTGTCTTAAGTATATTTATGTGCAGTTTCCAATTTAATTTATCATCTATATGGATTCCCAAAAATTTTGTTGAATACACCCTTTCTATCTCCATATCATCAATTCTTATATGACACTGTTTGTTATTTTTCCTATTTCCAAAAATTATATATTTTGTTTTATTTAGGTTGATTGATAGTTTATTGGCATCAAACCATTGCTTTAGTATGTGGAGTTCACTCTCTACAGTCCCTAAGAGATGGCCAAGGTCTTGCCCAGAACAGTACAGACTTGTATCATCAGCAAAGAGAATACAGTTGAGTTTTTTAAAGATTTTACAGATATCATTAATGTACAATAAAAACAATTTTGGTCCCAATACAGAACCTTGGGGTACTCCATGTGTTATAATCTTTTTATCTGAATCTACATTATTCATATGCACGTACTGTTCTCTGCCACCAAGATAACTTTTCAACCAATCATGAGCAAGACCTCTAAAACCATACCTCTGCATTTTGTTTAAAAGCAATGTATGATCAATGGTGTCAAAGGCCTTGCTCAGGTCAATAAAAACGCCAACAACAAACTCCCTCTTATCAATTGCAGTGGTTACCTCCTCAACTAGTTCCATCACTGCCATGGAAGAGGACCTGTTTGGTCGAAAGCCGTATTGGTGTTCACTTAGCAAGTGTTGCTTGTCAATAAAACTGTCTAATCTTGACACAAATAATTTTTCAAGGATTTTTGAAAATTGTGAGAGTATAGAAATAGGCCTATAGTTGGTGAACTGATGCTTATCTCCACTTTTGAAGATGGGAATAACTTTTGCCGTTTTCATTTTCTTTGGGAAAACACCTTTTATAAAAGAAATATTACATACATAAGTGAAGGGAACAGCTATAAAATCAACAATTTCCCTGATCAGAGAAAAGTCCAAGTCACAGCAGTCTGTTGACTTCTTGTTTTCTTGAGAATTTACAATTTCTATGATTTCACTTTCATGGACGGGGGAAATAAAAAACGATTCTAAGTTGCTTTGAATGGTATGTTCATTAAATTTGACACTGTTTTCGGGTTGTACAATTTCATTTGCTAAATTAGGTCCAACATTCACAAAGAAGGTGTTAAAAGCATCCGTTATTTCCTTAGGGTCATTTAGAGTTTGATTATTTTCTATGAAATAGCTTGGATGTTCCTTATTTGTCATGTTTTTTTTAATGATACCATTCAAAACTTTCCACGTACCCTGGATGCTATTTTTATGTTGTTCTAATAGGTTACAGTAATATGTTCTTTTGCTGTGCTTTATTATTTGTGTTAACTTATTTTTATACGTTTTATATTTGTGTTCAGTTTCTTTGGTTCTGTGCTTTAAATGTCTTCTGTAAAGATAATTTTTCTTTTTGCAGGACTTCAATAGTCTCTTTGTGATCCATGGTTTGTCCTTAACAGTGCTGTCCTTAATGTAATGTTTTTTCATTGGACAGTGCTTATCATACAATGTTATGAAAATGTTGAGAAAATGTTCGTATGCTTCATCTGGGTCTGTGGAGGTGTAAACCTCCCCCCAGTCTTGAGCACATAACTCAGACTTGAATGCTGCCATAGTTTCTGGCGTTTGATGTCTAACAAATCTATATTGAACTGCTTTTTTGGTCCCTCTCTGATCAAATAAATTGTGGAAAATACTGAATACAGGTAGATGATCACTTATGTCATTGAGTAGTAGTCCTGCTGTTATTTGATTCTCAGGTTGATTGGTGAAAATGTTATCTATCAGTGTGGCAAAGTCTACTGTTATTCTGGTAGGTTTTATGATAAGGGGAAAAAAATTATTACTGTACAATCCTGTTATAAAATCGGTTGTTTTGGTACTGTACATGGGATTCAAAAGATTAATATTAAAATCACCGCACACAATATGGAGCTTGTTTGACTTATTAAACAAATAGTCCAATTTTTGATTAAATGTGTCTAGACATGATCCAGGTGTTCTATAAACACAACTAACATTTATTTTTTTTGATTTTTCTACTTCAATTTCTACAGTAATACATTCAAAAATTCCAGCTATAGCAGTTGATTTGCTGTCAATTTTCCAACATTTTAAATCATGATTTACAAAAAGTGCTACTCCTCCTCCCCTTTTTCCAACTCTGTTTGTGGTGAATAATTCATAACCATCCAATCTCATATCACAACACTTGTTCTCATCGAGCCAAGTCTCTGAGACTGCAACAATACTACATTTTTTGAACTGGCTCAGATATTCACTAATATTGTCAACATTTTTATACAAGCTTCGGCTATTAAAATGTATTACAGTAAAAGATTTGTCCATATTCACACATTTAAATTGTTCGTCTGTGTAGTACTCACAGTTTCTGGTAATGTTATTGTAAAGATTGCAGTCTGGATCTATATCACTGCCAAACTCATTTGAATTACAGTTATAATTGATGTTGTCATAAAAATCTAGTTGAATATGATTATAATTATTATACAGTTCTCTACTATGAATATTATCAGTACTTCTACATTCAGATTCCTTATTACCAATACTAGTAAATATATTTTTTAATTCACTTTCCATTATATTTTAATTTATTTTTCTTTGTACAAATGACACATTTGTATCCACCTCCAGTGAAACATTTACACTAAACACACACACACACACACTTAATATTATAGTTCAGGTCTTAAACTCACTGTGACTCATAAACACACTTTGTTGATGAGACCGTTATGGAGAGTCTTTATACGCCTTGATGTAGCTGTCTGCCTCGGCTACTGTTCCGAGCCAAACGCGGATGCCGTCCGTCTGTGTGATGCGGAGCTTGGCCGGGTAAAGTAGCGAGGGTTTGAGTCCCATCTTGTACAATGACGCCATCACAGTCCGGTAAGCCCTCCGCTGATTCACTACCTCTGGAGAGTAGTCCTCGTACACTCTGAACGTGTGCCCGTGATATTGCAGCGTACCCCTCTTCCTTGCCTCCCGAATCAGCAGGTCTTTGCTCTGGAAGCGATGAAAAGAAAGCAGGATAGGTCGGGGCTTGTCCCCGTGTCTCGGCTTGGGAGCCAGGCTGCGATGAGCGCGGTCCAGCTCAGGTGGAGAGGCGAATACTTCCTCACCAAGTACTTCTTTCAGCAGCATGGAGAAAAACCTGGTAGGTTGCGGGCCTTCTATCCCTTCGGGTAAGCCAACTAGCCGGGCATTACTCCGCCTGCTCCTTCCCTCCAGGTCGGTGAGCTTAGCCTTTAGCTTCTGGTTGTCAGTCTGTAGCATGTCACAAACTGCCTCCACCTGCTCCAATCGCTGATGTATCGAATCGGCATTTTCTTCCAGAGAGGACAGTCTGTGGTTATGACTGTTGACTGTGTTTTGAAGTCCGTCCAGTTTCTCGTTCACCTCGTTAAAGGATGTTTTAAGCTCTGTTAGCAAGGTTGATCTATGGTCTGACAGTATGGCTATCAGCTCAGCCTTGCTAACGGCTGCAGCATCGACCTCTGCCTTCTCTTGTGGTTTTGCAGATTTGGGAGGCATTATCGTGGTGAAGCGAGTTTTTTATGAGTCGTAGTTGTAAAAAATAAATTTACCAGCGGTTAGATGCTCGTAAAATACAGGTCGGGTGCATGTCAAAAAGGTAGAGTTTAAGCAGGAGCTGGAGGCTAACACGTCTTCACGCCATGCATTTCATGGCAAAAATGTAGTGTAGTCACATTTTTGATGTTGCTGTTGAGTTGAAAGGCAAAGCGCTGCCCTGCTATTTGAAGAATAACTACAAGGTTTGCAGGTTTATCTTGAAGATAACCCGAACAGATGGGCTTAGACAATTGGTCGGTAAGACAAAACCCCGATCTAGCTAAAGCCAAACAAAGCAAAGTGTCGAGGACAATACAATTCCTCTTGTCTCGCTTTATGTGCGACTTTACATTTCCAGAGAGACATGCAGTTCCGTTTGGTAAACCCTAGCCTGGCTTTTTGGTCAGTTCACAAAGTCACAAATTTACGCAAATTCAACCAAATCGTAAAATTGCAACTCAAATTTGTCAGAGCGGCGCTCAAACGCACCGGTCGACTGTCCAATCAAAACTTAGGTTTGTTGTAGGACGGCGTGGCGAAGTTGGTAGAGTGGCCGTGCCAACAATCGGAGGGTTTCTGGTTACTGGGGTTCAATTCCCACCTTCTACCATCCTAGACACGTCCGTTGTGTCCTTGGGCAAGACACTTCACCCTTGCTCCTGATGGGTGCTGGTTAGCGCCTTGCATGGCAGCTCCCGCCATCAGTGTGTGAATGTGTGTGTGAATGGGTGAATGTGGAAATACTGTCAAAGTGCTTTGAGTACCTTGAAGGTAGAAAAGCGCTATACAAGTATAAACCCATTTGTGTAGACCAGTGGTCCCCAACCTTTTTGTAACTGCGGACCGGTCAACGCTTGAAAATGTGTCCCACGGACCAGGGGGGGCATTTAAAAAAAAAATATATATATATATATATATTTTTTGTCATTCAAAAATACAATTATGCGTGCTCACGGACTGTATCCCTGCAGACTGTATTGATCTATATTGATATATAATGTAAGAACCAGAAATATTAATAACAGAAAGAAACAACCCATCCATCCATCCATTGGTGTAGACGAAGCGTAAACAGCAAAGTGTAACAAAACATCAACTCTTTATTGCTTAAACGGCACAATTGTAGCTTTACTCAGAGCTACTTATGGTTTCTGTCTACGACCCTAGACTTCCTGGGTGGGGTGGCATATAAACACAGGGTCACAGGGTCAAATTTAAGACTTTTTTTGAGCCCATATCGAAAATAATTGAAGAGCATGTCAATGTGGAGAATGCATATATTTGTATCCATAGTCATGTTTAAAGCAGCTAATATTTTCCCATGTGTACACTTTGTGTTTTTTCCTTATGCTCGTTAGTGAACTCTGTGTTTCACCTTGAAGGCCTAGAATGTCTGCCGGGAGTATAATGTACTCCCTTTTTGTGGAGGAGGCCTTATCGGTTTAGAACAAAAAGGCTGTATGTCTTTCTAGGCGTGAGGGGCTGTTTTTGTTCTCAATAAGCTGACTATTTTTGTTTGATTTTTAGACCGCTTCTTAATGCTGCTATTACCGCATTGTAAGGGCTGGTCTCCTAAAGCTTTAGTAAAACTTGGTAATGTTGCTATTCTGTCTTGGTGGTCCTTCTTACTCAACATATATGTCATCCGGAAGAACTTGGGATTGACCACTGTGTTTTATTCCATGAGAGGAAGACTGGTCGGACGCAACAATATCCATACGGACAAAAAAGTGCAGAGTGAATTGTAAGTACCGTATTTTTCGGACTATAAGTCACAGTTTTTTTCATAGTTTGGCCGGGGGTGTGACTTATACTCAGGAGCGACTTATGTGTGAAATTATTAACACATTACCGGAATATCAAATAATATTATTTAGCTCATTCACATAAAAGACTAGACGTATAAGATTTCATGGGATTTAGCGATTAGGAGTGACAGATTGTTTGGTAAACGTATAGCATGTTCTATATGTTATAGTTATTTGAATGACTCTTACCATAATATGTTACGTTAACATACCAGGCAGGTTCTCAGTTGGTTATTTATGCCTCATATAACGTACACTTACTCAGCCTGTTGTTCACTATTCTTTATTTATTTTAAATTGCCTTTCAAATGTCTATTCTTGGTGTTGGGTTTTATCAAATAAATTTCCCAAAAAAATGCGACACCAGTGCGACTTATATATGTTTTTTTCCTTCTTTATTATGCATTTTTGGCAGGTGCGACTTATACTCCGGTGCGACTTATACTCCGAAAAATACGGTAAATGAATTAATTCATTGCTCGTTCACATTGAAAATAAAATGGTTAAACTAACTAAACACACCAGAAGACTCTCTACGAAAAAAATATTCGCAAACATCATACCAGCCATTTTGGTGCAAAAGGTGCAGTGTGCTTCATATAAAGTGTTTCCATGTAACAACAAGCAGAACGTCAGCAATCCAATCCAATCCAATTTATTTATATAGCACATTTAAAAAACAAAATGTTTCCAAAGTGCTGCACAACAATATTAAAAACAATATTCAAATATTATCCTTAGCTCCACCAATGACTGAATAAAAACAAAAAATAAAAACATATAAAACCAATATAAAAAACTATATAAAATAAATATGATTAAAAACGATTTTAAGTAGTAATGATAGAGGAAAGTACAACGTTGTATTGTCTGCCGAAGGGACTGTTAGCATCTGTGCTAAAGCTAAACAGTTCACTTTTTTGCTGCGTTTTTGCGGCTCTCAGAATGGAGCAAACCAATAAAAACATCTACAGCCCCACTGCTGTATCTGCACAAAGTTGTGAAAAACAGAGTGCAGACTAAAATTGTCTAAAAAGAAAGATTGTTACGGAGCCAAAAAACTGCCAGTAAAATTTTGGTTTCGAAAAAAAAAAGACAAAATTATTGACATTGTAGAATAAGTTGTATTGGCAACAAAACAAGTTTTGGCAGCCAATAAATACAAACATGACTTGATTTAGAGACCCTGGGTCCTACGGTCTTCTTCTACTGTGCTTTATCTGCGAACCCACGGGTCGGCAACCCCAAATGTTGCGAGAGCCATATTGGACCAAAAATACAAAAAACAAGTCTGTCTGGAGCTGAAAAAATAAATAAAAGCCTTATAATGAAGGCAACGCATGATGTAAGTGTCTATATTAGCCTACTACCAAAATGACTATGTGTCGCAGGCTGACGCAAATCTTCATTGACAGAAATGTTGAAATGTAATATTTATTCTACACATTTTTTCAACATTGGAAAACACTAGTAAAACAGTGAGATAACTCCTGGAAATCACTGGCTTAGAATGACCAAAGGTATAGATGTGTGTGTTCAAGTTAAAGGAAACGGCAGGCCGTCTTCTTCTAATAGATTTATTACAATCTTTGCAAGCTGGGTAACGTTTGCTGTGGTCTGGAACAATGTGGCACACAAACAACTAACAGAAATGCAGCCAATACTACATACAGATAATGTGTCATGAGACATGCAAATATAAATTAAATACACAGAGGACAGAAGTAAAGGAAATTAAATGAGCTCAAATATACCTACAAACGAGGCATAATGATGCAATATGTACATACAGCTAGCCTAAATAGCATGTTAGCATTGATTAACTTGCAGTCATGCACTGACCAAATATGCCTGATTAGCACTCCACACAAGTCAATATCAACAACAAGGCTCACCTTTGTGCATTCACGCACAGCATAAAATATTTAGTGGACAAAAGGGAGGAGTGGCATAAAACACATCTTTCTGTGGCAGCGTCGGAGAAAGTTGTACATGTAAACAAACTGTTGAGTCACAGTCCACACAACTACGGTGAGTTCAAGGACCTCCGAGATTACTAGGACAAAACGGCGCTTGCCAAATACTCTCATCAGTGAAGCACAAACTCAAACATAAACAGTGGGCTTTCTAAAAGGAATCCAAAATAAAAAAAATCACTCTCATTAATTTTTGAAAAAGCTCCAGGGAGCAACTAGGGCGGCGCTAAATAGCCGCATTGGGTCGACTCCCGCTCTAGAGGATGAAGGGTCACTACAGTCTTTCAGAGTTTGGATTCTGCAGGCCAAACTCTAGGGCCAAGCTGGGTAATGTTTGCTGTGGTCTGGAACAACATGGCGCACAAGCAACTATCAGAAATGCAGCCAATATTACATACAGATAATGTGTCATGAGACATGCAAATATAAATTCAATACACAGAGGACATAAGTAAAGGAAATTAACGCACAGCATAAAACGTTTAGTGGACAAAAGTGAGGAGTGGCATAAAACGCTTCTTTCTGTGGCAGCGTCGGAGAAAGTTGTACATGTAAACAAACTGTTGCGTCACAGTCCACACAACTACGGTGAGTTGAAAGACCTCAGAGATTAGTAGGACAAAACGGCGCTTGCCAAATACTCTCATCAGTGAAGCATAAACTCCCACATAAACAGTGGGCTTTCTAACAAGTAGGGAGGTTTGTGTCATGTTTGTCCTCCTACAGAATCCATATTAAAATTTCCAAAAATTAATTTGTATTCATTTTTGAAAAAGCTCCAGGCAGCCACTAGGACGGCGCTAAAGAGGATGAAGGGTCACTACAGTCTTTCAGAGTTTGGATTCTGTGGGCCAAACTCTAGGGCCAAGCTGGGTAATGTTTGCTGTGGTCTGGAACAACATGGCGCACAAGCAACTATCAGAAATGCAGCCAATATTACATACAGATAATGTGTCATGAGACATGCAAATATAAATTAAATACACAGAGGACATAAGTAAAGGAAATTAACGCACAGCGTAAAACGTTTAGTGGACAAAAGTGAGGAGTGGCATACAACGCGTATTTCTGTGGCAGCGTCGGAGAAAGTTATACATGTAAACAAACTGTTGCGTCACAGTCCACACAACTACGGTGAGTTCAAGGACCTCAGATATTAGTAGGACAAAACGGCGCTTGCCAAATACTCTCATCAGTGAAGCATAAACTCCCACATAAACAGTGGGCTTTCTAACAAGTAGGGAGGTTTGTGTCATGTTTGTCCTCCTACAGAATCCATATTAAAATTTCCAAAAATGTATTTTTATTCATTTTTGAATTCACTAGGATGGCGCTTAAGAGGATGAAGGGTCACTACAGTCTTTCAGAGTTTGGATTCTGCAGGCCAAACTCTAGGGCCAAGCTGGGTAATGTTTGCTGTGGTCTGGAACAACATGGCGCACAAGCAACTATCGGAAATGCAGCCAATATTACATACAGATAATGTGTCATGAGACATGCAAATATAAATCAAATACACAGAGGACATAAGTAAAAGGAAATTAACGCACAGCATAAAACGTTTAGTGGACAAAAGTGAGGAGTGGCATAAAACGAGTCTTTCCGTGGCAGCGTCGGAGAAAGTTGTACATGTAAACAAACTGTTGCGTCACAGTCCACACAACTACGGTGAGTTCAAGGACCTCCGAGATCACTAGGACACAACGGCGCTTGCCAAATACTCTCATCAGTGAAGCACAAACTCAAACATAAACAGTGGGCTTTCTAAAAGGAATCCAAAATAAAAAATTCACTTTCATTAATTTTTGAAAAAGCTTCAGGGAGCCACTAGGGCGGCGCTAAATAGCCGCATTGGGTCGACTCCCGCTCTAGAGGACGAAGGGTCACCGCAGTCCTTCGGCGTTGGAATTCTGCGGGTCAAACTATGGGGCCAAGCGAGGTAATGTTTGCTGTGGTCTGGAACAACATGGCGTATAAACAACTATCAGAAATGCAGCCAATATTACATACAGGTCATGTGTCATGAGACATGCAAATATAAATTAAATACACAGAGGACATAAGTAAAGGAAATTAAATGAGCTCCAATATACCTACAAACCATAATGGGGAGGGGAATGAGCGAGCCGCCCCTTGCATGTGTCCCAGTTTTTCACCCCCTTTGTGGAGAGTGCACACTCCATCTGGTTTCATGCCAATGTGCACACATATATACGCACGGTGTTGTGATTATGAACAGGCCTCTCATAGCTCAATTTGCAATTTACCACCCGCAGGAGTGCAAGATGGCAAATTGCACTTCTCCAGTTCATTAATTTGCGCGAGGGAAACGTGCGACTTTCAAGCAAACGCGTGAGGGATCTATAAAAAGAAAGATGGATTACGCGCAGCCTTGCATGGACATCAATGCTCCATCATTACAAAGACCTCCAAGGATTATTACCTTGCTGATATCTTATTTGCCATGTTCTGCTGTGTCACAGGGGAGCTGCACTGCTTTTGGAGTTTTGTTTATCAAGTACAGTCCTCATGTGAGACAAGAAGACACGTTTTCCTTTTCCCATGCATTCTAAATTGTAGATAAACATTAGCAAAAGTCAGCTAACAATGGAGCCAACTGGAGTCGCTCCGTTCGCTTTGAAAAAACATCAGAAAACCTCCATCGACGTTTTATATACACGCTGTAAAGTATATACAGTCGTGGTCAAAAGTTTACATACACTTGTAAAGAACATAATGTCATGGCTGTCTGGAGTTTACAATCATTTCTACAACTCTTATTTTTTTGTGATAGAGTGATTGGAGCACATACTTGTTGGTCACAAAAAACATTCATGAAGTTTGGTTCTTTTATGAATTTATTATGGGTCTACTGAAAATGTGACCAAATCTGCTGGGTCAAAAGTATACATACAGCAATGTTACTACTCAGTGGCCTAGTGGTTAGAGTGTCCGCCCTGAGATCGGTAGGTTGTGAGTTCAAACCCCGGCCGAGTCATACCAAAGACTATAAAAATGGGACCCATTACCTCCCTGCTTGGCACTCAGCATTAAGGGTTGGAATTGGGGGTTAAATCACCAAAAATTATTCCCGGGCGCGGCCACCGCTGCTGCTCGCTGCTCCCCTCACCTCCCAGGGGGTGATCAAGGGTGATGGGTCAAATGCAGAGAATAACTTCGCCACACCTAGTGTGTGTGCGACAATCATTGGCACTTTAGCTTTAAAGGCCTACTGAAATGAATTTTTTTTATTTAAACGGGAATAGCAGATCCATTCTATGTGTCATACTTGATCATTTCACGATATTGCCATATTTTTGCTGAAAGGATTTAGTAGAGAACAACGACAATAAAGGTCGCAACTTTTGGTCGCTGATAAAAAAAGCCTTGCCTGTACCGGAAGTAGCGTGACGTCACAGGAGGTAATATTCCTCACAATTTTCCTTTGTTTACAATGGAGCGAGAGAGATTCAGAGCGACAAAGCAACGATTACCCCATTAATTTGAGCGAGGATGAAATATTCGTGGATGAGGAACGTTAGAGTGAAGAACTAGAGGCAGTGCAGGACGTATCTTTTTTCGCTCTGACCGTAACTTAGGTACAAGCTGGCTCATTAGATTCCACACTCTCTCCTTTTTCTATTGTGGATCACGGATTTGTATTTTAAACCACCTCGGATACTATATCCTCTTGAAAATGAGAGTCGAGCACGCGAAATGGACATTCACAGTGACTTTTATCTCCACGACAATACATCGGTGACACACTTAGCTACTGAGCTAACGTGATAGCATCGTTCTCAAATGAAGATAGAAACAAAATAAATAAACCCCTGACTGGAAGGATAGACAGAAGATCAACAATACTATTAAACCATGTACATGTAACTACACGGTTAATAATTCTCAGCCTGGTAAGGCTTAACAAAGCTGTTGCTAACGACGCTAAGGCTAATTTAGCAACTTAGCAGCCGGATCTCACAGAACTATGATAAAACATTAGCGCTCCACCTACGCCAGCCAGCCCTCATCTGCTCATCAACAGCCATGCTCACCTGCGTTCCAGCAATCGACGGCGCGACGAAGGACTTCATCCGTGGGTTTGGCGGCTAGCATCGGCTAGGCGTCTGCTATCAGGGTAAGTAGTCCTTGTTGTGTTGCTACAGCCAGCCGCTAATACACCGATCCCACCTACAACGTTCTTCTTTGCAGCCTCCATTGTTCATTAAACAAATTGCAAAAGATTCACCAACACAGATGTCCAGAATACTGTGGAATTATGAAATGAAAACAGAGCTTTGTGTATTGTGTCCAAACACTTCCGTGGACCTCGCGACGTCACGCGCATACGTCATCCTCCAAAGGCGTTTTGAACCGGAAGTTCCCCGGGAAATTTAAAATTGCACTTTATAAGTTAACCCGGCCGTATTGGCATGTGTTGCAATGTTAAGATTTCATCATTGATGTATAAACTATCAGACTGCGTGGTCGGTAGTAGTGGCTTTCAGTAGGCCTTTAATATTTGCTTACATGTCCCTTGGCAAGTTTCACTGCAATAAGGCGCTTTTGGTAGCCATCCACAAGCTTCTGGTTGAATTTTTGACCACTCCTTTTGACAAAATTGGTGCAGTTCAGCTAAATGTGTTGGTTTTCTGACATGGACT
>NC_084753.1:12730380-12772880 GCF_033978785.1 Entelurus aequoreus | reverse complement strand
AGCACATTGGTGAGGTCACACACTGATGTTGGTCGAGAAGTCCTGGCTCTCAGTCTCCGTTCTAATTCATCCCAAAGGTGTTCTATCGGGTTCAGGTCAGGACTCTGTGCAAGCCAGTCAAGTTCATCCACACCAGACTCTGTCATCTGTGTCTTTATGGACCTTGCTTTGTGCACTGGTGCACAGTCATGTTGGAAGAGGAAGGGGCCCGCTCCAAACTGTTCCCACAAGGTTGGGAGCGTGGAATTGTCCAAAATGTTTTGGTATCCTGGAGCATTCAAAGTTCCTTTCACTGGAACTAAGGGGCCAAGCCCAACTCCTGAAACACAACCCCACATCATAATTCCTCCTCCACCAAATATCACACTCGGCACAATGCAGTCCGAAACTTATCGTTCTCCTGGCAACCTCCAAACCCAGACTGGTCCATCAGATTGCCAGATGGAAAAGCGTGATTCATCACTCCAGAGAAGGCATCTCCACTGCATCCAACGTTTTTCATTGGACTTGGTGATGTATGGCTTAGATGCAGCTACCCGGCCATGGAAACCCATTCCATGAAGCTCTCTTTCCATGCTGAAAATCACAGATCTCCTGACAGCGGCCCATTCTTTCACAAATGTTTGTAGAAACAGTCTCCATGCCTAAGTGCTTGATTTTATACACCTGTGGCCGGGCCAAGTGATTAGGACACCTGATTCTGATCATTTGGATGGTCGGCCCAATACTTTTGGCAATATAGTGTACCTCCAAGTAATTTTGAAACATGCATTGCCAACGAAGAAATTAACTCAAAAAACGCTCCGACGTGAGTAAACTAAGGCTCTACTTTTCCAAAAATGCACTCGCTTGATGCTAATATACATTAGCTTTGCTATTGATACGCTACTGTTTAGCATCAGCAATTTTACATGGCAATTTTAACAACAGGCAGGGGTTAGTGCATGTGCCTCACAATACGAAGGTCCTGGGTTCGATCTCCGGGCTCGGGGTCTTTCATGAGTTTGCATGTTCTCCCTGTGACTGCGTGGGTTCCCTCCGGGTACTCTCCCACCTCCAAAGACATATGGTTAATTTGGTCCCACAATAATGTCATCGTTTATCGGCAATCATTTGTACAGTCGGTCAATTATTCAATTCTTTTTTCCCGCCCGGGCCTACCTCCTACACCGTGGAGCTAATTTAGGAAAGAATACTTTAATGCAAAGTGAAAAAGATAAACTAAATCGAACGCAGACTGAACTTCCATTTTGAGAAAATCTGCTCATCTTTGTAGGATTTCATCACATTTTCATGTTTTTGTTTTTTTGGGGGGGTCAAAAGGTAAAAAACGTTGGTTTTGCATTATAGGACACCTTTAAAGGCCTACTGAAATGAATTTTTTTTATTTAAACGGGGATAGCAGATCTATTCTATGTGTCATACTTGATCATTTCGCGATATTGCCATATTTTTGCTGAAAGGATTTAGTATAGAACAACGACGATAAAGATTGCAACTTTTGGTATCTGATAAAAAAAAGGCTTGCCCCTACCGGAAGTAGCGTGACGTAGTCAGTTGAACATATACGCAAAGTTCCCTATTGTTTACAATGATGGCCGCATGAAGTGAGAGAGATTCGGACCGAGAAAGCGACAATTTCCCCATTAATTTGAGCGAGGATGAAAGATTTGTGGATGAGTAAAGTGCAAGTGAAGGACTAGTGGGGAGTTGAAGCTATTCAGATAGGGAAGATGCTGTGAGAGCCGGGGGTGACCTGATATTCAGCTGGGAATGACTACAACAGTAAATAAACACAAGACATATATATACTCTATTAGCCACAACACAACCAGGCTTATATTTAATATGCCACAAATTAATCCTGCATAAAAACACCTGCGTGTTTGTTATGCTAGCTCCTAGCTCCTCTGCTAGCTCCTAGCTCCATAGAACACGCCAATACAATTCAAACACCTGATCAACACACACAATCACTCAGCCCAAAAGACCGTTCACCTAACCCAAGGTTCATAAAGCTTATATATTTTAAAAAAGTTACGTACATACGCAAAAAAAAGTTGCGCACATACGGTCAAGCGATCAAATGTTTAGAAGCCAAAGCTGCATACTCACAGTAGCACGTCTGCGTCTTTGTCATCCAAATCAAAGTAATCCTGGTAAGAGTCTGTGTTGTCCCAGTTCTCTACAGGCGTCTGTGTATCGAAGTCAAAAGTCCTCCTGGTTAGAGTCTCTGTTATCCGAGTTCTTCCATCTTGACTGCATCTTTCGGGAATGTAAACAAAGACGCGCCGGCTGTGTACTGTTGTTGCTGACTACGTTCGAAAAATACGTCCATTTCGCACCGACAACTTTCTTCTTTGCTTGCTCAGCTTCCTTCTCCATAATGCAATGAACATGATTGCAACAGATTCACGAACACAGATGTCCAGAATACTGTGGAATTATGAAATGAAAACAGAGCTTTTTCGTATTGGCTTCAATGTGGAAGGCATACCCGTGTTCTACGTCACACGCATACGTCATCCTCAGAGGCGTTTCGAACCGGAAGTTTAGCGGCAAATTTAAAATGTCACTTTATAAGTTAACCCGGCCGTATTGGCATGTGTTATAATGTTAAGATTTCATCATTGA
This sequence comes from Entelurus aequoreus, assembly GCF_033978785.1. Taxonomy (NCBI): domain Eukaryota; kingdom Metazoa; phylum Chordata; class Actinopteri; order Syngnathiformes; family Syngnathidae; genus Entelurus; species Entelurus aequoreus. The sequence continues at coordinate 12,770,246 of NC_084753.1, read as the reverse complement.
TATATAAACTATCAGACTGCGTGGTCGGTAGTAGTGGGTTTCAGTAGGCCTTTAATAGGGTTTCTTGCAGGTATCAGCAAATCAAATGTAATGCTTTTTATGCAACTTAAAACAATTTTAGTGCCAATGTCAAACTGCAGATTGTTATTATTTATAGTCAAAAGCAGGGGTTTCCAAACCACGGCCCGCCGGCGTCTTCACATTGGCTCGTGAGACGTCATGAGTTTAATCAGGAATCTGGTTTTCTGGGTGTTTTCCAATTAATGAACACATTTCAAATTAATTAACAAATATCTGACAATCTTATAACTGTATGTCTTCCGCCACCTTGTGGGCAACATGAGTGATTTAATTCAATGACCTTGAATTGGGGTTTGAAGTAAACACACCACGGCATTAACTTACATGACCCAATCCAGAAAACCTACCCGAGTCATGGTGCAACAAATTTTTTATTATTATTTAAAATAAAATTTTTTGCCCGGGCCTACGTCCAACGCCGTGGAGCCAATTTAGGAAAGAATATTTTAATGCAAAGCGACGAAGATAACTAAAACGTACGGAGACTATACTTCCATTTTGAGAAAGTTTGCTCATCTTTGTAGGATTTTATCACATTTTCATGGTTTTTTTTTTTTTTTTTTTGGGGTCAAAAGGTAAGAAACATTGGTTTTGCATAATAGGACAACTTTAATAGGTTTTTTTGCAGGTATCAGCAAATCTAATTGAATGATTTTTTAATGCAACTCAAAACAATTTTAATGCCAATGTTAAACGGCAGATCATTATTATATATAGTCAAAAGCAGGGGTTTCCAAATTACGGCCCGTCGGCGTCTTCAACTTGGCTCGTGAGACGTCATGAGATTAATCAGGAATCTGGTTTTCTGGGTGTTTTCCAATTCATTTCAAATATATGACAATCTTTTATTCCTGTAATTTTGCCGCCACCTTGTGTACAACATGAGTGATTTAATTCAATGACCATGAATTGGGTTTTATAGTGAACACTAATATGACCCAATCCAGACAACCTAGCCTAGTCATGGTGTAAAAAAAATCTAATATTATTCAATTATTTTTTTTTGTGTCCTGACCTACTTCCAACGCCGTGGAGCCAATTTGCGAAAGAACACTTTTATGCAAAGCGACGAAGATAACTGTTTTCCAATTAATTTCAAATATTTGACAATCTTATTCCTGTATATTTGCCGACACCTTGTGGACAGCATCCATCCATCCATTTTCTACCGCTTGTCCCGTTCGGGGTCGCGGGGGGTTCTGGAGCCTATCACAGCAGCATCCGGGCGGTAGGCGGGGTACACCCTGGACAAGTCGCCACCTCATCACAGGCATGAGTGATTTAATTCAATGACCATGAATTGGGTTTTGAAGTTAACACACCACAGCATTAACTTACATGACCCAATCCAGACAACTTACCCTAGTCATGGTGCAAAAAATAAAAATTATTATAAACAAAAAAATAATAATCGCCCGGTCCTACCTCCAACGCAGTGGAGCCAATTTGCAAAAAAAGGACACTTTTATGCAAAGCGACAAAAATTACTAAAATTAACGCAGACTGAACTTCCATTTTTTTATCTTTTTGTAGGATTTCATCACATTTTCATGTTGTTTTTTTGGGGTCAAAAGGTAAGAAACATTGGTTTTGCATAATAGGACACCTTTAATAGTTGTTTTTTTTTGTAGGTATCAGCAAATCTAATTTAATGCTTTTTAATGCAACTTAAAACAATTTTAATGCCAATGTCAAACTGCAGATCGTTATTATATACTGTATAGTCAAAAGCAGGGGTTTCCAAACTACGGCCCTCTGTCGTCTTCACCTCGGTCCGCGAGACGTCATGAGTTTAATCAGGAATCTGGTCTTCTGCGTGTTTTCCAATGAATTTAAAATATCTGACAATCATTTATTCCTGTAATTTTGCCGCCACCTTGTTGACAACATGAGTGATTTAATTCAATGACCATGAATTGGGTTTTGAAGTAAACACACCACAGCATTAATTTACATGACCCAATCCAGACAACCTACCCGATTCATGGTTGCAAAAATAATCTATTATTCAAATTTTTTTTTTTGGCCCGGGCTTACCTCCAACGCTGTGGAGCCAATTTGCGAAAGAATACTTTTATGCAAAGCGACAAAGATAACTGTTTTGCAATTAATTTAAAATATCTGACAATCTTATTCCTGTATATTTGCCGCCACCTTGTGGACAACATGAGTGATTTAATTCAATGACCATGAATTGGGGTTTGAAGTTAACACACCACAGCATTAACTTACATGACCCAATCCAGACAACTTACCCTAGTCATGGTGCAAAAAAAAAAAAAATATTATAAACAAAAAAATAATAATCGCCCGGTCCTACCTCCAACGCAGTGGAGCCAATTTGCAAAAAAAGGACACTTTTATGCAAAGCGACAAAAATTACTAAAACGAACGCAGACTGAAATTCCATTTTTTTAATCCTTTTGTAGGATTTCATCACATTTTCATGTTGTTTTTTTGGGGTCAAAAGGTAAGAAACATTGGTTTTGCATAATAGGACACCTTTAATAGTTTATTTTTTGTAGGTATCAGCAAATCTAATGTAATGTTTTTTAATGCAACTTAAAACAATTTTAATGCCAATGTCAAACTGCAGATCGTTATTATATACTGTATAGTCAAAAGCAGGGGTTTCCAAACTACGGCCCTCTGTCGTCTTCACCTCGGTCCGCGAGACGTCATGAGTTTAATCAGGAATCTGGTCTTCTGCGTGTTTTCCAATGAATTTAAAATATCTGACAATCATTTATTCCTGTAATTTTGCCGCCACCTTGTTGACAACATGAGTGATTTAATTCAATGACCATGAATTGGGTTTTGAAGTAAACACACCACAGCATTAATTAACATGACCCAATCCAGACAACCTACCCGATTCATGGTTGCAAAAATAATCTATTATTCAATTTTTTTTTTTTTGGCCCGGGCTTACCTCCAACGCTGTGGAGCCAATTTGCGAAAGAATACTTTTATGCAAAGCGACAAAGATAACTGTTTTGCAATTAATTTAAAATATCTGACAATCTTATTCCTGTATATTTGCCGCCACCTTGTGGACAACATGAGTGATTTAATTCAAGGACCATGAATTGGGGTTTGAAGTTAACACACCACAGCATTAACTTACATGACCCAATCCAGACAACTTACCCTAGTCATGGTGCAAAAAAAATAAATTATTATAAACAAAAAAATAATAATCGCCTGGTCCTACCTCCAACGCAGTGGAGCCAATTTGCAAAAAAAGGACACTTTTATGCAAAGCGACAAAAATTACTAAAACGAACGCAGAATGAACTTCCATTTTTTAAAAATCTTTTTGTAGGATTTCATCACATTTTCATGTTGTTTTTTTGGGGTCAAAAGGTAAGAAACATTGGTTTTGCATAATAGGACACCTTTAATAGTTGTTTTTTTTTGTAGGTATCAGCAAATCTAATTTAATGCTTTTTAATGCAACTTAAAACAATTTTAATGCCAATGTCAAACTGCAGATCGTTATTATATACTGTATAGTCAAAAGCAGGGGTTTCCAAACTACGGCCCTCTGTCGTCTTCACCTCGGTCCGCGAGACGTCATGAGTTTAATCAGGAATCTGGTCTTCTGCGTGTTTTCCAATGAATTTAAAATATCTGACAATCATTTATTCCTGTAATTTTGCCGCCACCTTGTTGACAACATGAGTGATTTAATTCAATGACCATGAATTTGGTTTTGAAGTAAACACACCACAGCATTAATTTACATGACCCAATCCAGACAACCTACCCGATTCATGGTTGCAAAAATAACCTATTATTCAAATTTTTTTTTTTACCTCCAACGCTGTGGAGCCAATTTGCGAAATAATACTTTTATGCAAAGCGACAAAGATAACTGTTTTGCAATTAATTTCAAATATCTGACAATCTTATTCCTGTATATTTGCCGCCACCTTGTGGACAACATGAGTGATTTAATTCAATGACCATGACTTGGGGTATGAAGTTAACACACCACAGCATTAACTTACATGACCCAATCCAGACAACTTACCCTAGTCATGGTGCAAAATTTTTTTTTTATTATAAACAAAAATAAAAAAAATCGCCTGGTCCTACATCCAACGCAGTGAAGCCAATTTGCAAAAAAAGGACACTTTTATGCAAAGCGACAAAGATTACTAAAACAAACGCAGACTGAACTTCCATTTCGAGAAAATTTGCTTATCTTTTTGTAGGATTTCATCACATTTACATGGGTTTTGGTATTTTTTTTTGATCACTCTTGCATTTTCAAGCTCTCAGAAGTATCTCAATCCAGGGGGCGGTATGGACACATCTCTGACAGAAAGTAATTGAGAACCACGACACTGGTGGGACATTTGAAGTACAGGTTTGCTGAAAAAAGAAAAAAAAGACTTCAAAGTACTCACACAAAGACTGAAATAAATTGGAAAAGAATGCTGAAGGGTTTTGAGTAATGTTGGCGCAATACACCAAGTGAGCCTAAAGAGGCTAATAACGGCACAAAGTAGGTTTCAGAGAAGAACCACGAGTTTGTGTCCCTGGGTGCTGCTTTGACCTCATTAGGGAGTCCTTGATCACGGTGTTTGTGTCTCGCAGCGCTCACTCTCTCTCCTGTTTTTCCCTCATGCGGTTGCGACAACAGGAAAGAACTGGACACCGCACCCCGAACAAACAATGTGGACTAGCCCACATGGACTGCCTGCTCTGGTTTCTGCACATACAAAAGTGGGGAAAAAGAAGGACTGCCTCAAGCAGGAGGTTTTAGAAAATATGTCCGCCTCTTTTTTTTTTTTTTTTACTTTTCTATCTCTGGTTCCCTCGCTCGGTGGGAAAAACTAGAGGGTATTTTTAGCGTCATCTTCCCCTGCGGCGAGATGGAAGGGCTGACCCTGTGCTGCCCTTCACGCTCGCAAGTCCCTCTTTATTTCCTCCCCGTCCGTCTCCACTCTTGTTTCGTTCCTATTCTTGCCAGGGGGGGCGCTCACACTTCATTCGCACCTTTGCACGCTCACCTGGCAGCTTTCTTTGCGCCTCCTGACCGCTGCTCGGAGAGGTAAATACACACGGCAAAGTCAGCGCTGATGGAATGTTTAACTCTACTCACGGTCGGACTGCTTTTCTACCGCACCGGGAAGTGAACACACAATGTGAATGTTTATTTGTATCGTATTTTCCAGACTACACCGAAATGTTGTAATAAATACATATTTTCCATATATTAGCCACACCGGACAATAAGGATATAAACATTGTGAAATGAGTTATTTATGCAGAAAGATTCTGTAAATGTTTATTTACATACCTTAATTGTTTCCAAACGGTGCCTGTAACGCGGCAGTAAAACGGCTGATCAAACAAAACAGAAGTCATCGCCATGGACCCACGAGCTGCGGAAGCTAGCTCTCCAATTAGCTAAACAGACTCAATAACTCCACGGTGAGGTTTTGGTGAATTCACTGAGGAATTTGTGAAACTGAAACAATAGAAAAACAAACGTTGTAAGTCAATAATACTAACACAAACACTCGCATACGTGTTCGCATATGAGCAGATGTTTCCTTACCATTATTGCTATGTTGTCTATTACCATTGTTGGTGTTAGAATAATTGTTTCTAAGTTATCACAAAAACTTTGTGTTACATTGAGTGCCCGGTGAGAAGCAAAAGCTGTCTTTGAACCTACCAAGAAGAAGGCTTGTAAAACTCCACTGTGTAGGGGGGGTAGCAAAATTAAAGGCCTACTGAAATGAATTTTTTAAATTTAAACGGGGATAGCAGATTCATTCTATGTGTCATACTTGATCATTTCGCGATATTGCCATATTTTTGCTGAAAGGATTTAGTATAGAACATCGACGATAAAGTTCGCAACTTTTGGTCGCTGATAAAAAAAAGCCTTGCCTATACCGGAAGTGGCGTGACGTCACAGGAGGAAGGGCTGCTCACAACTTCCCGTTGTTTACAATGCAGCGAGAGAGATTCGGACCGAGAAAGCGACGATTACCCCATTAATTTGAGCGAGGATGAAAAATTCGTGGATGAGGAACGTTAGAGTGAAGGACTAGAGTGTAGTGCAGGGTGTATCTTTTTTCGCTCTGACTGTAACTTAGGTACAAGGTCTCATTGGATTCCACACTCTCTCCTTTTTCTATTGTGGATCACAGATTTGTATTTTAAACCACCTCGGATACTATATCCTCTTGAAAATGAGAGTCGAGAACACGAAATGGACATTCACAGTGACTTTTATCTCCACGACAATACATCGGTGAAGCTCTTTAGCTACTGAGCTAACGTGATAGCATCAGGCTCAAATGCAGATAGAAACACAATTAAAAAAAACCCTGACTGGAAGGATAGACAGAAGATCAACAATACTATTAAACCATGGACATGTAAATACACGGTTAATCATTTCCAGCTTGGCGAAGCTAACTTAGCTACGGAGCGGCGGCGGGCGTTGTAGCTTTCGACGACACCCCGGCCGCCATCAGAGTCGGCAAGAAACATATATTTCCCCAAAGTTACGTACGTGACATGCACATAGCGACACGCACGTACGGGCAAGCGATCAAATGTTTGGAAGCCAAAGCTGCGTACTCACGGTAGCGCGTCTGCTATCCAGCTCAAACACAACACAACCTCCTGATTGTGTTGCTGTAGTCCGCCGCTAATACACCGATCGCACCTACAACTTTCTTCTTTGCAGTCTCCATTGTCCACTAAACAAATTGCAAAAGATTCACCAACACAGATGTCCAGAATACTGTGGAATTTTTCGATGAAAACAGAGCAGTTTGTACGGTGACACATTGGGTCCGAATACTTCCGTTGCCGTCGTGACGTCACGCGCATACGTCATCATACATAGACGTTTTTAGGCGGAAGTTTCCCGGGAAATTTAAAATTGCACTTTATAAGTTAACCCGGCCGTATTGGCATGTGTTGCAATGTTAAGATTTCATCATTGATATATAAACTATCAGACTGCGTGGTCGGTAGTAGTGGGTTTCAGTAGGCCTTTAAGGTGTTTTGTTTCTTTCATGTATTGTAATAAACAGAAAGATATTGTCTGACCCAAGAACTACAAAAGTGAAGAGGAAGCAGGACCGGACTCCCCTCCAGGCACCGCTTCTTTGAACTGTTTTACGACCTTTTCTGTGAACTGTTTATGACCCTCGTTCCTTGTCATGTGGTCAGAGAAAGTCCAAATAAAGGAGGAGGCATGCAATCTTTCGCCAGAGCGGGCTGGAGACTATGCAAGAGTACAGACCAGACGTTTCTCCTCAAATTGAGCCAATTTTAATTCTGTCTCTGTTTGATTCTTTGCTTCTTGTCTTGTTTAATAGATGTCATCAGTATTTGAACCTGACAGTTGGTATAATCATTCTTCCTACATTGTTGATACAAATTATTGTTACAGTGTAGTAATTATTGTTACCTGTGGTAATGCCACTATGATACAACATTTGTATTATAATCCCTGAACAAAGTGCCAGTGAAGCTCAATGGAATAATCACTGCATTGAGAACTGGGGGTGGGATTAAATAAATGATCTTCTTCCCACTCCCTTTCAGGCAAAACTGGACCATCATGCAATACATACTGAACATTACCTTTTGCCCTATATTCATTTATATTAGTATGTGTACTTTTTTTTTTATGTCATTGCCTGAAATAAATGAATGAATGAAAAAAAAAATGAAATGAGCTAATGCTAACGACGCTAACTTCATTACATTACAATAGCACGTACACATATGCATGAAAACACTCCTACAGACATCACACATGGGACGGTTTAGTGAGTATACACGGTTTTAGTTATATTGTAAAACTTACAAACATTGCTTGCAGTGATAAATGAAGATTCCGTATGAGTAGAAACGCTACGCACGGGCGGAAGACGAACAGCACTCCCGTTGAAGCAAAAACACTGAGAGGGTGTTTCATTGTTTGTGATACGGCGCCATCTTTTGGACAAATTCGCTCACTGCAGGTGCTGCAGTGTTCTTCCATTTACTCGTACTGCTGTTTTTTTTTTTCTTTCTTTCAACCGGAGTGCCTTTCAGTCTTCTAGCCGTCCATAGCGTTTCTACTTGTATATATTCTTAATTCATCACTCCAAGCAACATTTGTAGGTTTTACAATATAACTTAAACTGTTTATACTTACTTAACCGATGTCTGTAGGAGTGTTTTCATGCATATTTGTTCGAGCTAGTTTTCAGCATTAGCTAATATGCCAACATGTTTACTCGTGTCTTTGTTAGTATTATTAACTTACAATGGCATTATTTTTGCATTGTTTCGGTTTCGCAAATTCCTCAGTAAATTCACCAAAACGTCACTGTGGTGTTATTGAGTCTGTTTAGCTGATTGGAGAGCTAACTTCCACAGCTAGTGGGTCCATGACGATGACTTCTGTTTTGTTTGATCAGCCGTTTTACTGCTATGTTACAGACACCATTTGGAAACAGTTAAGGTATGTAAATAAATATTTACAGAATCCTTCTGTGTAAAAAGCTAATTTCGCAACGTATATACCTGCAGCTTATATTCGGGTGTGGCTAACATATGGGAAAAAAATGTTCTTCTAAAATTTAGTGGGTGCGGCTAATATACCGGTGCACTCCGTAGTCCGGAAAATACGGTACTTAAATAGTCTTCTTTTCACGTTGCAGTTATGTGATTTTTTTTTCTTCTTTGAACACAACAGAGGTTCAAAACTTTTTTGCAATTCACGCAAAGAAGTCACGGAATCGAACGCGTTCAACTTTGCAGGTTGAACAGTACCAGCTCTGCCATCTCGTACCATCTCCTGTCAGCTTCTGGAAGGTGTAGATCTTCTGCTTGGCCCGGGTCAGCTGGTCCTCCAGCGAGCGCAGCCTGCCTGCGAACAGGGATCCAGCCTCCGCCTGACCCTCCGGTATCCTGGTGGGGAACAAAGGACAGCGATATGAGCCAGTGTGCCGGCGATGATGTCAGCGGCAGGCGGCGAAACAGAATATCCTTTTCAGCCCGGAAGACAAATAATATAGATAAAGACACACGAGGTATAATTACAATTAAGTGCACACAGTGTAGCACTAAAAGCGCTGATTACGTCCAGTGTAACCGGAGCCATCAGTTCTTTAGCTCGTCCAATTAGTACACTTTTCATCACGGGCTTTATTATAAAGGTTAATGGCTTGCACGGTTTTACTTTTATTTCCCACCATTCTACCAAATCACAAATCAATAATTACCTCATTTCCTCACCATTTGTTTGCCAGTGAGCAAGATCATGAAAATGAATACTGTAAAGCAGGGGTGTCCAAACTTTTTCCACTGAGGGCCGCACACGGAAAAATTAAAGCATGCTGGGGCCATTTTGATATTTTTAATTTTCAAACCATAACAAAATATTTGGATTTTGTTTGTTTTTTACCTTCAGGGCTCCCGGGGACCATAAAGGGTCTAAGTCATTAAAATGTTAAAAACAAGTCAAATTATTATTATTTTTATTTATATAACGCTTACAGTAAATCTGTACAGTATATCAACTTCAGGTTGATATAAAGTTTAAAAAAACAAAAAGGTTTTATGCCTTTTCTGTCAAAGACAACTTAGTTTTTTATAATAAAACTGAAATATGCAGTATTTCCCCCACTGCGCAAAACATTCAGAAAGCAATGTTTGATGTGAAGTAATTAGAGCCTTAAAATGATCAATAATGCAGGACACCATTGATTTTAATTCATTATTATTTTTGAGTAATCACAGTGAAAAGATAAATAAAATCCCATTTAATATATTTGGGATCCAAAAGGTGTCCCACTCAGAAAGTGATACATTTTTATTATTTTTTTTTTTACTTTCAACACTTAAGTTACGAGCTCAACTTCAGATGTATCTGTCGATTTTACGTTTGAACTATTATTTTGTTTGTTTTATGCTCTTTTGCGTGCCGGCCCAATCACATAATATCTACAGCTTTTCACACACACAAGTGAATGCAACGCATATTTGGTCAACAGCCATACAGGTCACACTGAGGATGGAAGTATAAACAACTTTAACACTGTTAAAAATAGGCGCCACACTGTGAACCCACACCAAACAAGAATGACAAACACATTTCGGGAGAACATCCGCACCGTAACACAACATAAACACAACAGAACAGATACCCAGAACCCCTTGCAGCACTAACTCTTCCGGGACGCTACAAAATACATTCCCCACTACCCCCTACCCCCGCCCACCTCAACCTCCTCATGCTCACTCAGGGAGAGCATGTCCCAAATTCCAAGCTGCTGTTTTGAGGCATGTTAAAAAAAATAATGCACTTTGTGACTTCAATAGTAAATATGGCAGTGCCATGTTGGCATTTTTTTCCATAACTTGAGTTGATTTATTTTGGAAAACCTTATGACATTGTTTAATGCATCACAACAAAATTAGGCATAATAATGTGTAAATTCCACGACTGTATATATCGGTATCGGTTGATATCGAAATCGGTAATTAAGAGTTGGACAATATTGGAATATCGGCAAAAAAGCCATTATTGGACATCTCTACTATAAAGTGATAACATCCATATATATTATATTAATTTCTATAATTTTTGCAGGAATTTAATTTTCCAGGTTTTTCATGACCGCACAAACCCCGTCTGGAGGTCGAGGAGGAAAAACGTGCAGCTGACTTCTCTTTCTTGAAGATTTTTAAGCCTGTCGCACAGTTTCACCGTGCAACACTTTCGTTTGGTCGTTCCCTGTAAGTCTGGCAGGAAACTATTGATCTTACATCATAACCCGGCAGCTGAAGCACTACCGGTTTCACACGGCATAAATAGACCAGATTGTGGATACAAAAGCCAAAACAAAAACAAGCCCACGGGCCCCAAGAGGGGCTGGCAATGACATCACCGCTTTCATGGGGTGGAACCAGAACCTGGTCAAAGGATTCGGTTATTCCATGGTACATCAGATGAATTACTGGGTGCAGACAAAATAAATAAACTTGATTGAACTTGGCAGCCTGATTATACCAAAGATAACAAAACAAACTGGACAGATGAATAAAATTCTGCTGAAATGCTCCTTAGGGAGGTGGAAACTGGAAAAGACAGCGCCAAGCCTTTTGGGACTCCAAAATCAAAGCAGTCCATTTCAAGTTCAAACGTCAAAATGAGCGATGAGAAGTGGGGAACGTCGCTCAAATTGACTTTCAAACGCCACGGTGTTGCCTTGATCATGGTGCCAGGGACTCTGCACAACTTTTAAGACCTTCTTGAAGCCCTCTAAATCAGGGCTCTTCAATGTTGTCCAGGCCAAGGAAGCAGTTGTTTACATTTTGCTTCGTTACGCTACAACTCAGGTTGTGCGATTCATGCCCCATCCGTCGCAGCTTACCTGACACATGAAACGTGACCAATTTGGGGCGTGTGCTCTTCAATTTAGCCGCCAGATGGCAGCAAAGTGTTGAGTATCTTAACATGTGTTTTGTGGAAAATGTCAATTTAGACCACAGCGCCAGTTGCTATGTAGAGTGGCACTTTCCATTATTTTCAGCAGACTGCATTGAAAAATTATTAACCCCCCTTCAATCCTAACAATCAATCAATCAATCAATCCTAATCAATGTAAACAAAAGGGGTGGATCATTATAAAAATGTGACAGGATCGATACCAAATATACTGTTGAGTCTAATTTTGGAAAATGTACCCGGTAAATTCGGGAAAATAAGCCGCGGCTTTTTACCTAAGCTTTGAACCCTCCGGCTTATAAAACGGTTCGGCTAATTTACGGATTTTCTTAAAAATAGTTTAAAAAAAAAAACGGCAAATACACAGAATAGGTGTCTTATTGTTTGTGCTATGGTGCCATCTTGTGGACGAGTTTGCCCACTGCAGGTGCTGCAGTGTTATATTGCCCTTCTGTTTGACTGAACCAGAAGTAGAAATGCTGTGCGGTCTTCTAGCTGTCCATAGCGTTTCTACTCATGTGGATCATTCCAAGCAACATTTGTAAGTTTTACAATATAACTAAAACTGTTTATACTTACTAAATTGTCTCATGTGTGATGTCTGTAGGAGTGTTTTCATGCATATTTGTACGTGCTATTGTAATGTAATCCATCCAGCGTTGTTAGCATTAGCTAATATGCTAATACATATATGAATGTCTGTGTTAGCATTATTAACTTACAATGGCCTTTTGTTGTATTGTTTCTGTTTAGTAAATTCACCAAAATGTCACCGTGGAGTTATTGAGTCTGTTTAGCTGATCGGAGAGTTAGCTTCCGCAGCTAGCGAGTCCATGACGATGACATCTGTTTTGTTTGATCAGCCGTTTTACTGCCTTGTTATAGGCACTGTTTGGAAACAATTAAGGGATGTTCATAAACATTTACAAAAAACTTTCGTATTGGTATATATCTGCGGCTTATAGTCCGGTGCGGCTAATATTTCTGCGTAAAATTTGGTACGTGCGGCTGAAATACCCCTGCGCTCTATAGCCCTGAAAGTACGGTCAATTATTTTGTTGTCCACATTTCTAGAAAGCTTCTCTATTCACTATTATTCTTATTTTGTATATTCTGGAGAACCAGTGTCCTCTACAGTAGACATTTGATTTTGGTCTTTTTAGTTTGTCAAAGTTACAGCAAGAATCTGCTGCAAAAATGGGAGTCACTCTGAAGTTTTTGGAGCTGACCTCGCGTGCCACCAGTTGATGAAATGATGAAAAAGAGAGGACCTAAGATTGAACCTTAATGAACACTTCCAGAAAATCACATTACGAAAAAAAAAAGTGCAACTGCCACAAAGAAGAGGAATTAAAGGGGTGCCTTGAGGAACGCCTCAGTTATGCAAATCCCAAGTTTGGACCTTTGTTGTCACGGCGCATGCGCAATCCCGCATGTCATCTGCTACAAGCGCAGCCGGCACCTCTGCTCGCTCTTCCCGCATCGCGGCCACGCGCCTACACGGCTGCAGACAATCAGCGATCAGCTCACCAGGGTCTGATGAGGGCAGACGGAATAAAGACCAGCGGACCCGAAGATCCAGTGACGGAACATAGTTCACTCTCCGTAGTAAGCATCCCTCTGCGTACTTGCTCTCTCTCTATGCTTTCCCAGTGTCCGTGTCTTATGACCTCTGTGTTCCCCGCAGTGTTCCCTCTGTTTACCGCGATCGAGCGGTGTGCCTCGACTTCCCACCGGATTCTGGACTGCCTCCCTTGATCCTCGACACCCGCTTGGACACGGACCTCGTCGCCTCTCTCCAGCCCCCGACCGTTCGCTTGCCCACGGACTGCCTTCTTGCCCTGCCCCTCTGGCCTGACAGAGGATTCATCCAACACGCACATACAACAACCCTTGGTAACATTTACATTGTTAATTCTACACATCGTCTTGCGCCATTCACTTAGAGTAGCATACACACCCCAACACATCATCAGATAAACCTATTGAACTGATTCCCGCTGTGGTGTCGTCTCCTTCCCCCGCCGTACGTAACACCAGTGTTCTGTTCAAATGTCAATGCAAGGATCTGCCAATGTGTTTAGTGGTCCAAGGTCCTCTTTCCAACAGGAGCACTCTCATGTTTTTAGGAATTTGCAGAAATTATGTCCCAAGTTTTCAACTGAGCTCAGGGGCCGTATTTACCAAGATTCTTAGAATTACTCCTAAGAAGTCTGCTAAGAGTTGACTTATGAGTAGGGATGTCCGATAATGGCTTTTTGCCGATATCTGATATGCCGATATTGTCCAACTCTTTAATTACCGATACCGATATCAACCGATATATACAGTCGTGGAATTAACACATTATTATGCCTAATTTGGACAACCAGGTATGGTGAAGATAAGGTACTTTTTAAAAAAATGAATCAAATAAAATAAGATAAATAAATTAAAAACATTTTCTTGAATAAAAAAGAAAGTAAAACAATATAAAAACAGTTACATAGAAACTAGTAATTAATGAAAATTTGTAAAATTAACTGTTAAAGGTTAGTATTATTAGTGGACCAGCAGCACACACAATCATGTGTGCTTACGGACTGTATTCCTTGCAGACTGCATTGATATATATTGATATATAATGTAGGAACCAGAATATTAATAACAGAAAGAAACAACCCTTTTGTGTGAATGAGTGTGAATGAGTGTAAATGGGGGAGGGAGGTTTTTTGGGTTGGTGCACTAATTGTAAGTGTATCTTGTGTTTTTTATGTGGATTTAATAAAAAAAATAAAAATAAATAAACAAAAAAAAACAAAACGATACTGATAATTTCCGATATTACATTTTAACGCATTTATCGGCCGATAATATTGGCAGACCGATATTATCGGACATCTCTACTTATGAGTAAAGAAATTCTTCGCTGAAAGCTGCACTTAAAAGTTAGTTATCAAGCGTCTTACTCACACTTTCAGCGAAGTGTAGGACTGAATCTTAAGTGTCACACTCAGAGCTGAATTACGACATTACTATGTGCCGTAAACGGAATTTTAGGTGACGTAATTTCTGTGTCCATAGAAATGACCAATCACGGAAGGGAATCCGTTGTCTAAGAATAAAGAAATATCTTAGAAATATTTAAGTGGACAATGGGAGTGTACATTTTGACAATAAACTACAAAATAATACAAAACAAACAAACAATATTGGCAATGAATCAAAAATAAATGTTTCCTTTTCTTTCCAATTCATTAATTAGGCAACTAATTTGAATGCAGTTTGCTTCTGCTGAATTATCCGGGGTGTAGTTGGAAAGTCAATGAAATGCATGACGAGGTGAGGAGCAGTAAGGGCCATTATTGTTTCCATTACAATTCTGCTTACTGATGGTTGTGATGGCCCCAAATCATCAGCGTTACACTGTTGCATTTTCCCAGTGGCGAGATATCGAAGCATTGTGATGACCTTTAGTTCTGCTGTAAAAGCTCTGCTGCGTGATGTTGCTGATGAGTTGACGCCCCTTATTAAATCTGTGACAAAAATAATACCCGCTCTGTCTAAACCAGGGGTGTCAAACTCATTTTAGATCAGGGGCCACATGGAGAGAAATCTACCCCCAAGTGGGCCGGACTGGTAAAATGAAGGCACGATAACTTAAAAATAAAGACAACTTCAGATTGTATTGTTTAAAAATAGAACAAGCAAAACCCAACAACATTATGATCTGAAAATGTACAAATCATAATGTTGTTGGGTTCTTTTTTTTACAATCAACTGTTGCGGTTAATAGTATATATACTTTATTTGTCGTTATTTATATTTTCTGAATACATTATTTGATAATGTTCATCAGTCAAGTCATTGGTGTTAATTGTCAATCTATAAAGATAAAAAAATTATATCAAAATCAAATTGCAGGATGTTGTTTATGTAGTTTGATCATATTCATCGACTGATGTACTAACATGTGGTTTGTTTTGTATATATGTAGCATCATCTACAAAGATACAAAGAATTGCTATTGCGACATCCAGTGGACACATTATAGAGCAGCTGTTTCTTTCATTCAAAATTTCAGGTACATTTTTATAGAACCTTTATTTAACCAGATAAGAAAACCCATTGAGATCAAGATCTCTTTCACAATCTTTTATACTTAGCAAACTCATCCCGCGGGCCTGATAAAACCTGTTCGCGGGCCTGATCCGGCCCTCGGGCCGTACGTTTGACACCCCTGGTCTAAACGATACCGTTTGATCAGCTGCTGGTCATCAAACAAACCCAGGACATCCTTCCGCTCCCTGAACGTTCACACACGTCTCTCTACCCTCAGTGCCATCCCCCGCTGGCAACTCCTAACCACTTCGGACACCTCTGAAGGTCTCTTAAATATCGTGGAGAGTAGGAGTGATTCTTAGACTTAAGAAAGTTGATAAATAGCTTTTATTCTTAAGTTTGCAAATTCTCAGAACTTAAGTGTAAAATGGCACTCTAAGACGCTTGATAAATACGGCCCCAGATTTCTGAGGCTTTTCAAGGCCTTAAAAACCAAAAGACTTGGGTACGTCCAAAGTGCTCTCTTGCTTGCACGGCGTTTGGGTCGAGTTATCTTCAACTTTTGCTCGGAAGAGTGCGAGCGCAAAGACCCGCAGGGACTGACGTACAGGCCCGAGTCTGAAATCCCAGCTGACTTCTATTCGGTTCTGGGCTGGGGAATGACGACCACAATGAAACGCTTATCAAGTTCAATGTGATGTCGTGAAAGCGGAGCTCCCATTCACAAAGTTCAAACGGCTGAGAAAACAGGTGTAATGAAGTGCGGAGGTCGGAAGCCGCAGAGATTCGGGGCCTTGGTGGTACAAAGGATGATTGACAGTTTCTAAAGACAGACTGAGATAAGGTGGGTCGTTACTTTTCATGCGGGAAGGGGCTACTGTTCTGGAAATGTCAAATTTCTTTAACACTTACCGGGCAATTCTGTCCCGAAAAAGTTACTACTTGACCTTGACGCTTCTCGGGCTTTAAAATACTTTAATGGAGACTGGGGATGAGCCTAAAATGAATGATGGTTACTTTTCTTTTTTAACAAATCTCCCTCTGATTGTTCCGAACTCCTTTTTGGTTGCCTTTGTTGTGTTGAGCATAACATTCTTGCTCGTGGGACTTTCCATATGTTGGTTCTTTTGTTTATGGACGTTCACATTCAATTCAATGCTAACATGGGGGAACAAACTCTCAAACACATTAAGAGTGTTACTAAAACGGCCTTCTTTCAGCTCCGTAATATCGCTAAAATCCGTTACATTTTATCCACCAGCGGCGCTGAGATCATTATTCATGCGTTCCTTACGTCTCGTCTCGATTACTGTAACGTATTATTTTCGGGTCTCACATCTGCGGTCCCCTCCAAGGTTTCTCATTGTATCCCATTGGGTTGAGTTTTTTCTTGCCCTGATGTGGGATCCGGGCCGAAGATGTCGTTGTGGCTTGTGCAGCCCTTTGAGACACTCATGATTTAGGGCTATATAATTAAACTTTGATTGATTGACTGGTAGTAGTCGATCCACAGCCATCGTTCTGCCACACAATACCTCAATGCTAACGAGGGGGAAATTACTAGAGATGTCCGATAATATCGGACTGCCGATATTATCGGCCGATAAATGCTTTAAAATGGAAATTATCGGTATCGGTTTCAAAAAGAAAAATGTATGACTTTTTAAAACGCAGCTGTACGGAGTGGTACACGGACGTAGGGAGAAGTACAGAGCAGTTGCGTCTCTCAGTCATACATACAGTATACTTGCCAACCCTCACGATTTTCCCGGGAGACTCCCAAATTTCAGTGCCCCTCCCGGAAATATCCCGGGGCAACCATTCTCCCGAATTTCTCCCGATTTCCACCCAGACAACTATATTGGGGGCGTGTCCTAAAGGCACTGCATTTGCGTGCCGGCCCAATCACATAATATCTACAGCTTTTTACATACACACAAGTGAATGCAAGGCATACTTGGTCAACAGCCATACAGGTCACACTGAGGGTGGCCGTATAAACAACGTTAACACTGTTACAGATATGCGCCACACTGTGAACCCACACCAAACAAGAATGACAAACACATTTCGGGAGAACATCTGCACCGTAACACAACATAAACACAAATACCCAGAACCCCTTGCAGCACTAACTCTTCCGGGACGCTACAATATACACCCCCCCAATCCCGCCCACCTCAACCTCCTCATGCTCTCTCAGGGAGAACATGTCCCAAATTCCAAGCTGCTGTTTTGAGGCATGTTAACAAAAATAATGCACTTTGTGACTTCCATAACTTGAGTTGATTTATTTTGGAAAACCTTGTTACATTGTTTAATGCATCCAGCGGGGCATCACAACAGAACTAGGCATAATAATGTGTTAATTCCACGACTGTATATATCGGTATCGGTTGATATCGGAATCGGTAATTAAGAGTTGGACAATATCGGAATATCGGATATCGTCAAAAAAGCCATTATCGGACATCTCTAGAAATTACACTTCAACAACTGTCGTTGGTATTGACTGGATTGCTTGTTTGCATCTCAACAGTTGTTGTTTTTCTCACTACGACCGGACGAAACCATCCTTGTCCAGGCACACCCTCCTGGTTTTTAGAATATAAATATTCGGGGTTTTGGCACCAGCCGTTTTAAGTCACCAATCTAAGTCTATGAGAGGCCAAATGTCTTCTAAGACAAACAAAACTGTCCAATTGCGATCGATTGAATGCCCTGAGATTGCTTTCGTCTTCTCAATTGTGCCTCAAATGCATGAAAACTAAATCAGCCAACAATCAAGTCCCCAACATTCTTGATTGATTGATTACGATGGCCAGGCCTAATGCTAACCTTTCAAAACTATGAAGCTAACAACAACAACAACATTATATATATCCTAGTTTACGGAACACATTGAAATATAAATCTCCCGATACAACTTTGGCTGATACTGATAATAATCCGATACAATATTAGCACTAGTCAGACACTGTTTTATTAGTGTGTAATGTTAAAATAAGGTTTACAAAATGAAATTACTCAGAGAACAAAGGTAGGTATTAGGGCTGAATCTTTGGGCACCACACAATTGGATTCGATTCTTGGGGGTAACGATTCGATTCAGAATCAATTCTTGATTCAAACTCAATACTTTTTTAATAAAATTGGGTGCCAGTTCTATGAGTAACTACATTCCTCCATAAAATAGATAAACAGCGCTGATAAATGTCTATATTACTTAAAAGAAAACTAACTTTGTTTATTAAAAGGCTACCCAAACATTTAATAAAGTCAAATACAAATAAGGCAACAAGAGAAGTATTCAATATTTCTCTTTTCTAAAGTAAATCTGTACAGCAGATATGAACATCTACATCAATAATATGATTTGCCTGAGTGACAGGACAGGACATACTTAAAAAAAAAAAAAATCGATTAATCATTACAAATAAGAATCGCGATTAATTAAAACAACATTTATGGACACCCCTTGTAGGTATGAAAAACACTAAACTTATGACAGGTTTATGCTTTTGAAGTGGAGATTGTTTTTTGGCGACGCCTAGTGGTCAAAATAATTCATTTAGTTAAGATCCTGACGCAGTAAGTTGAATTATGCGGACACGTACAGTATGATACTGGGAACTTTTTAATACGCCTTGGAGACTCTATTTGTAAGTTGACTTGTGGCTAACGCCCCCTTCCCAGTGTTTTAGCTACCTTTAAGTCACTAATCCTTGTCACAATGGTGACAAACTATGTTTCTTACAAGTATCATCCCTGCAGGACGAGGAATAGCTAAACATGCTTCACTACACACCGAAGGAGGAGGAGACGAACCGCAAGCTAGAGCTTTTGAATGTAAACAAATGGGTCGATCTATACAAAGATCGACTGTAACAATACCAAGTACAAGAGCAGTAAGTATATAGTCAATACTACGGGTTGTAGAGTATACCGGAAGTAATAAAGTACCGTAGTACTAAAGAATTGAAAATGGTACTTTACTGCTTCTAAAAAAATGCTCGTTTTACCAGCAATGGTAAAACGAGCAAAGGCGGATGTTTGGCAATGCACACATACTTACAAGCAGAAACAGTGAGGAGATGGAAAAGAGAGAATGGATGTTTTGGCTTAAAAACTAATGACACAGGTGAAGCTATAAACACTGAAGCCGCTCTGGAAGAGGTGCTTAGCTCTTGCTCCTGTTAGCCGTTAGCGGCTAACGTCCATCCGCAGTCTGTAGTGTTTTAGCTACTTCTAAATCACTAATCCTCACCGCCGTGGCGACACATAAAGTGAGTTTCTTACAAGTATCATCCCTGCAGGACGAGGAATAGCTAAACATGCTTCACTACACACCATAGGAGGATACAATAGCTAACCGCAAACAACAAGCTAGTGCTTCAACTTCAACTTTTTCTGGACATTACCACTACACAGCGGACTGTGATGCTCTTTTTGGTTCCAGTGGACTACACATTATCCACCTTAATGTGAACAGCCTCTCTGGAACCAAACTCGACCAAATCAGAGAAATGTTCCTCAACAAGAAGGTAAAAATCCTGTGTTTCTCTGAAACCAAATTAGATCAAAGTGTTTCTGACTCAGAGATAGAGATAGAAAACTTTTCAGTTATCAGAAAGGACAGGAATAAACATGGTGGGGGTGTTTGTATGTATATTCACCAGGATATAAAATACATAACTCACACTGATTTTAACCACAATGCCCTTGAATCTGTGTGGGCGGAAATCAAATTAAAAAACGCTAAGCCGGTACTGATAGGGACTGTATACAGACCCCCTAACCAGAGTGATTTCTATGGGGCTCTCGAGGAGTGCTTGGCTGGGGTAGACAACGTGGAGAAAATTATAACTGGAGATCTGAACGCAGATATTCAACGCAGCAATGCGCCTGTCTTCAGATCCAACAGCAAGCTTTGTAATCTACACGGTCTTTCCCAGCTAATAACACTACCTACAAGGGTGTGTGATTCCACCCAATCTACTATAGATCTCATTCTCAATTTAGGCCGGCCTAAAATAAAAAATAGTGGGGTCATGATCTGTGGTATTAGCGACCACTATCTAACCTTCTGCACCCGCAAAGTAGCTAAACCCAAAGCAAACGGCCACATAACAGCCCAATCCAGATCCCTTAAAAATATTCCAGTGGTAATTTCAACCTAAAATTAGGTGAGTGGGACTGGTCCCCTGTGCTCACGAGCAACCTGGTCGATGATGCTTGGGACCGCTTCAAAACAGCGTTCCTAACGATACTAAATGACATGGCTCCCGTGAGAACAGTCAGGATCAAAGCCCGCTCTGAACCATGGATGAATCCGGACCTATTAGCTGCCATAAAAGACAGAGACAAAAAATACTCAGAATACCAAAAGTGTAAAACCGAAGTAGATAAACAACCCAATAATAACCTCAAATCACTCCTTTCAACACTCAAAAAGCAATGCAATAAATTAAGAAATAAGACAACCAACCTGACTAAATCCTTAAAAAAAAAATACATTAACGACAAAATACAGGAAAACACAAATAAGCCACGTGAGCTCTGGAAAATCCTCAACAACCAGCTTCCTGGTTGCAGCCAGAAACTTAAAACCAGACTCACCAATATCAACATCAACTCCCTCATTACAGACAAAATGGAGGTAGTAAGCAGACTTAACAACTTTTTCACCAGCATAGCCACAACTCTATAGTCAACAAGCTGTCCCACCACTCTGGTCGCTTTGGTGTAGAACACAAAGCGACCTTCTACAGAAAGCTAGGAGTATCCAACAACGATTTCAAATTAGAAATGGTCTCAGCTGACGAGGTGCTTAAAAAATTGAGTGCGCTCCACCCAAACAAGGCCACCGGCCTTGACAATATCCCCTCCAGATTCCTCAGGGACTCTGCCACCACCATTTACCCAATCATCACGCACATAATAAACCTCTCAATTACTCAAGGCCAAGTACCAAAAGATTTCAAGATAGCAAGAGTAACTCCCCTCTTTAAAAAAGGAAGCAAATTAGAACCTGGCAACTACCGACCTGTTTCTATTCTCAGTTCCATTTCGAAAGTAATGGAAAAAATAGTTTATGAACAGGTCGATAGTTACCTTGCCACTAATAAACTAAATGTACAAATTCCTATCCGGCTTCAGAACTAACCACTCCACTGACACATGCCTTTCCTATCTGACCGACCACATCAAACATGAGGTGGACGCGGGCAAATACTGCGAAATAGTCATGCTGGACCTTCAGAAGGCCTTTGACACCGTTAACCACGCTATACTGTTGGATAAGCTCAGAGCAATCGGATTTGATAAAACCTCATCGAGCTGGATGCAATCTTACTTGGAGGGGAGGAAACAGGGTGTAGAGGTGAAAGGCACCGTGCCACCCCCCCACCCCCCAACCCCCTCTGTGGAGTCCCGCAAGGCAGTATATTGGGGCCTTTACTGTTCCTAATGTACATAAACGACATGTCATCAGCACGCGACTGTGAATTGTTTTTGTTTGCGGATGACTCGGCCCTGCTGGTATCCGGCAAGGACAAGTCACAGGTGGAGAAAATCGTCAGTGCTGAACCCTGTAGAATTTGCACCTGGCTCGCTGACAACAAGCTATCCATACACTTGGGTAAAACGGAATCCATCCTATTTGGGTCCCACATCAACCTTAAGAAAGTCAATGACTTCACTATAAAAGTGGGTGACATTAAGAGGAGGTCACCTACCTAGGTTCTATTCTAGAGGCTAATCTTTCCTGTGATAAAACGGCAACCAAGGTAATCAAAAAGGTCAACCAACGAACAAGATTTCTCTATAGAATCTCCTCTCTGGTCAACAAAAGCACCTTGAAGATTCTAGCGGGAACTCTCGTTCAACCCTTTTTCGATTACGCATGCACCTCCTGGTACCCTAGCACCTCCAAAACCCTCAAATCTAGACTTCAAACATCCCAGAACAAGCTAGTCAGCTTACTTCTAGACCTCCACCCAAGATCACACCTCACTCCTACCCACTTCTCCAAAGTGGGCTGGCTCAGGGTGGAGGACAGAGTAAAATAACTTGCACTGAGCCTAGTCTATAAAATCCGCTACACCTCCCTGATACCGAAGTACATGTCAAACTACTTCCTTAAACTAAAATGATCGCTACAACCACAACACCAGAGGGGGCTCCACTAACCATGTTAAACCCAGATTCCGATCTAACAAATGTCTTAACTCATTCTCTTTCTATGCCACATCAATATGGAATGCACTAATAACAAGGGAGGAAAGAAAGGGCATCTCTATCCTCCTTCAAAACCGCACTAAAAGAACACTTCCAGGCAACTTCAACCCTAAACTAACACCCTCCCTTCCA
The DNA here is from genome assembly GCF_033978785.1 of Entelurus aequoreus. NCBI lineage: Eukaryota > Metazoa > Chordata > Actinopteri > Syngnathiformes > Syngnathidae > Entelurus > Entelurus aequoreus. Next base: position 12,747,268 of record NC_084753.1, on the reverse strand, counting down.
CTTCCTACCTCCCTGGATTGTAAATAATCAAATGTAAATAATCAAATGTAGATACTTATTCTTGTGCTTTCTGATCTCTCTCTCTATGTCCACTACTTGCTGTACATATCCTACCAAGTCAGTCCTACACTGTTCCAATGTCCATTTCTCTGATGATGCAATTGTTGATGACGGAAGTGTTGATATCAACCAAACCTAACCCACCGTCCACATCCCAACCCCCGGATTGTAAATAATGTAAATAATTCAATGTATATACTCTGGTGATTATCTTGTGTGATGACTGTATTATGATGATAGTATATATCTGTATCATGAATCAATTTAAGTGGAACCCGACTTAAACAAGTTGAAAAACGTATTCGGGTGTTACCATTTAGTGGTTAATTGTACGGAATATGTACTGCACTGTGCAATCTACTAATAAAAGTCTCAATCAATCAATCAATGCTCCTGAATGTAAACAAATGGGTGGGTCTACATAAACAGACATCGAGAGTAATGATACCTAGTACAAGAGCCGTACATAATCGGTACTACGATGATTACGTTAATATTTTTTATTATTACAATTTTTTATTTTTTGTTATTGTTTATAAACTCAGGAAATACATACCTGGACAAATGAGAACTTTAATTACGACCAATGTATGATCATGTAACTACTTGGTATTAGACTGATATCAAAATTTGTGGTATCGCCCAAAAATAATGTAAAATATCAAACAACAGAAGAATAAGGGACTATTACATTTTAACAGAAGTGTAGATAGAACATGTTGAAGCAGAAAGTAAGCAGATATTAACAGTAAATGAACAAGTAGATTAATAATCAATTTTCTACCGCTTGTCCCTCATAATTTTGACAAAAACAATATGTTACTGCACACTTCCGCAACCAAATCAGAAGCCTTCGTAACCCGTCTGCTTACTACTCAAAGACAAGTTGTCGAGTATGTTCATCTTATTTAATGCCAAAGTTGCTCTTTGGTTGTAATAAGAAACATATGTTTAATGTATAGTGACATTTCTTGTGGTCGCTTTTATTTTGAAAAGTATCAAAACATTTTTTGGTACTGGTTTCGGGACAACACTACAGGAGGGAATGGATTCATATGGCACCTAGAGGAAGATGGGGGGGGGGGGGGGGGGGGGGGGTTAATCGTTTTGCAATACAGTCTGCTGAAAATTATGGAAAGCGCCCCTCTACATAGCAACTGACGCTGTGGTGAAATTTGTAATTGCCTCAAAACACATTTTAGCCTGCCATCTGGCGGCTAAAATGGATAGTGCACGTCCCAAATTTGTTAGGTTTCATGTGTCAGGTAAACCGTGACGAATGGGGCCATATGAATCCACTAATAATAGAAAAAGCGTGATACAATATATAAATATAAATAATATAAATACCGATATAAAATCTAATCCATTATTATTATTCGTACTGTAGGTACCACTGTACCAAGCATTGTTTACCCACTACACTGTCAAAAAGGCAAAGACACAAAACCCAGGATTGTTATGGTACAACCGTACCCTCGGTGTACAGTAGCCATTTGTTAGCAGCCTCTGTGGAAGGCCCACCATCTACGTTCCACTCTGTGCTGCCCAAAAATGCCCTTTTTTTGCACTGAAAAGGTTAATTATCGTTAGGCCAAAAATGATTTCGCATTTGTCACTCATCCGTGTTATAAGAACCAATCATTATGACCAGTTCTCCATCTTGGACGACGGAGTTAGGAAAAACCATAGGAAAAACAACAACAAGCACAACAATAACAACAACAACAATAGAACAACATCAGCAAATATGATATGTACAAATATGATGGTAAAAGTGATCGCAAAAAAGCAGTTAGTGAAATAAATAATACAGAAATGACAATTAACATTATTACTCTACTGATGAAGCAATACAAATACCAATAGAAATAGCACTATTGATAATGAATAATAACAATAATTACCTCTATTATCAACAATACAATTGTTCAAATGCAACAATACATATATGTAATGATAACTTGAAATACAAAAGAAAGCAGATAAATGGAGGGGACGAAAGAGAAACCAACTATATCAACCTTGTAGATTGTTATAGTAACAATAGGTTAAGATTTGCAGTGTGCCGTGTGTTACCCAGTTTCCCCTAGGGCAACAGCGTTAATATATGTTTGATGAAACGTGATCATATGTATGAGTGTATGTATGCATATGTACTTGTATATATACAGTATGTGTATATGTGTGCTTGTACAGTGAATGTATATGTACAGTATGTGTATATGTATGTTTGTATAGTGAATGTATATGTACAGTATGTGTATATGTATGTTTGTACAGTGAATGTATATGTACAGTATGTGTATATGTATGTTTGTACAGTGAATGTATATGTACAGTATGTGTATATGTATGTTTGTACAGTGAATGTATATGTACAGTATGTGTATATGTATGTTTGTATAGTGAATGTATATGTACAGTATGTGTATATATATGTTTGTACAGTGAATGTATATGTACAGTATGTGTTTACACATGTTTGTACAGTGAATGTATATGTACAGTATGTGTACATGTATGTTTGTACAGTGAATGGGCGTGTGGATGTAAAAACGAGTGCTTTAACAATCAAAGTGGAAGAAAAAAAATACAGAATAGGCCGACACATCCCTCCACATGAAACTAATAAAAAATGAAATGTTTGGAAATACACCGGGGGCATTAGTGAAGTGCTGCGAAGGCCATGTTAATGAGTCATCGAGGCGCGCAAAGTCAATTTGCTCCCTGAGTGACGAGCATCGGAAGACATGACTATGAGATTTGAACGTTGCCTCTAAGTGAGCCTTGTGCTTGGAACGCCTACGTTATGCAACCACATGATGGACAAGGGTAAAAAAAAAAAAAAGATATATGGATATCAATATTTCCCACATCCTTGTGTGCACTGTGCTGCTAAATACCCTTTGAAATATGAGCCAGCTGTGTTTCCCGTTCTGAAACGAGACAAAAACGTCTCAAGGACCACACCCCGAATACATGACGTGTTGCCACTCTACATGCATCATTTCCCAGGGGGGTTAAATACTGCTAACAAAGCACTCCGATATGCAAATAAATGGAACACGGCAATTAGGGATGGGTACCGTTTACATTTAAACCCAAACAGTACCAATTTCCGGTCCTTGGGAATCGTTTTTGTGTGTTAATTAATAATAACTATTTAAAAAAGTAGATTTTATTATTAATGTAACATTTGAATATGAGCTGATTATGATAACTGTGATGTCCCCTTGTTATATATTGTTTTGTTATTACATTTCCGATTCTCATTTGCAAGTATTAAATAGCAGAGGTGGGAATCTTTGGGCATGTCATTACTAGATTCGATTCCGATTTTTTTGTGTGTTAATGAATGTTAATTGTTTAAAAATATATATATTACTAATGTAACTTTTAAATATGAGCTGATTATGATAACTGTGATGTCCAGTTGTTATATATTGTTTTGTTATTACATTCCGAGTCTCATTTGCAAGTATTATATAGCATAGGTGGGAATCTTTGGGCATGTCATTACTACATTCGATTCCGATTTTTTTGTGTGTTAATGAATGTTGTTTAAAAAAAAAAGTAAAATAATGTAACATTTAAATATGAGCTGATTATGATAACTGTGATGTCCAGTTGTTATATATTGTTTTATTATTACATTTCCAAGTCTCATTTGCAAGTATTATACGGCAAAGGTGGGAATCTTTGGGCATTTCATTACTAGATTTGATTCCGATTCTTTTGTGTGTTGATAAAAATAACTGTTTAAAAAAGTAGATTTTATTATTAATGTAACATTTAAATATGAGCTGATTATGATAACTGTGATGTCCAGTTGTTATATATTGTTTTGTTATTACATTTCCGAGTCTCATTTGCAAGTATTATATAGCAGAGGTGGGAATCTTTGGGCATCTCATTACTAGATTTGATTCCGATTCTTTTGTGTGTTAATTAATGTTAATTGTTTAAACAAATAAATACAGCATAAAACATTTAAATATGAGCTGATTATGATAACTGTGATGTCCAGTTATATTTTGTTTTGGTATTAGATTTCCAAGTCTCATTTGCAAGTATTATATAGCTGATCAGTGATCACTTCCTGTGTTGCTCGGTTACTAGAGAGCGAGTGTCTTTGTTAATGCAACCAACCTTGCTTCGCAACTTCCGGTTTCTTCCGACAAGAATGTATTTTATTGATATCGATTATGTGTGTATCCCCCTTTTTCTTTTTTCTTTTTTAACACTCGATGTAATACAAACAAATGCGCAGCTGCAGCCGAACCCACAAATAGACACAGTAAGGAGAAACAGCCGACCCAAAAGGTCCCAGATGGCATCTCCAGAGGACCTGAAACATCTGCGGTGGCACACAGGAACCAGTTGGCACGCGCTCAGAGAGGAGTTTGAATTGTGAGATTGATGACTGTATGGAGTTTGAATCTATCCATCCATGTCCTGTGCTGTTGAGGGGCCTACACCAGGTAATTTAGGATATAAAGCCAGGCGATCACGGGGACAGCTATGTGGAGCACTGCGCAAACTATAGAGCTGGGCCATTATTTTGATTGATATTGAAATACCAATTAGTAACACCATTTTTCACTGATTTTAAAACATGAGTACTGTAAATTCCGAGCTACAAGCCGCTACTTTTTTCTTACACTCTGAACCCTGCTGCCTATAAGACGGTGCGGCTAATTAATAAATTTTTCTTTGTTGACGGCCATAATAAAATGCATGAAATTAAAATTAAAAGACAACATATTGACATGGTGTGTCATTGTTTGTGCTTATTTGTTGGTGCTATAGAATTGCTATTCAATCTTCTGGCCGTCCATAACATTATTATTACAGTATTTTTAAATGTGCTCCAAATAAAAATAAAAAAGTATTTTTACTGACATTTTTTAACCAAGTTTTATTGAAAAAAACAACACATTCAAAATGATTTTCTTTGAAGATGAAAAAACGTTACTGTATATAAGAACAATGTACTTTGGTCTTACATTCGACTGGATGTAAAGTAAATATATATACAGTATACATATATGTATACAGTATATATATACACATACATGTATATATATATACACATACGTGTATATATATATATATATGTGTATATATATATATATATATATATATATATATATATATATAAATATATATATATATGTGTATATATATATATATATATATGTGTATATATATATATATGTGTATATATATATATATATATAAATATATATATATGTGTATATATATATATATGTGTATATATATATATATATATATATATATATATATATATATATATATATATATATATATATATATATATATATATATATATATATATATATACACACACATATATATATATATATATACACATATATATATATATTTATATATATATATATATATATATATATATATATATATATATATATATATATATATATATATATATATATATATATATATATATATATATATATATATATATATATATATATATATATATATGTGTGTATGAAGGCCTCTCCTTTTCTCCTCCAAACATATTGCTGGGTTTTGTGGCCAAACAGCTCAATTTGTGTTTCATCTGACGTCACATGGACAAAGATAAAACCTTCTGGAGGAAAGTTCTGTGGTCAGATGAAACCGAAATTGAGCTGTTTGGCCACAATACCCAGCAATTTGTTTGGAGGAGAAAAGGTGAGGCTTTTAATCCCAGGAACACCATACCTACCGTCAAGCATGGTGGTGGTGGTAGTATTAAAGATTAAAGATTAAAGTACCAATGATTGTCACACACACACTAGATGTGGTGAAATTTGTCCTCTGCATTAGTCCCATCCCCTTGGGGAGCAGTGGGCAGCAGTGGCGCCGCGCCCGGTAATCATTTTGGTGATTTAACCCCCAACTCCAACCCTTTGTTGCTGAGTGCCAAGCAGGGAGGTTATGGGTCCCATTTTTATAGTCTTTGGTATGACTCGGCTGGGATTTGAACTCCAACCTACCGATCTCAGGGCGGACACTCTAACCATTATGCTCTGGGCCTGTTTTGCTGCCAATGGAACTGGTGCTTTACAGAGAGTAAATGGGACAATGAAAAAGGAGGATTACCTCCAAATTCTTCAGGACAACCTAAAATCCTCAGCCCGGAGGTTGGGTCTTGGGCGCAGTTGGGTGTTCCAACAGGACAATGACCCCAAACACACGTCAAAAGTGGTAAAGGAATGGCTAAATCAGGCTAGAATGAAGGTTTTAGAATGGCCTTACCGAAGTCCTGACTTAAACGTGTGGACAATGCTGAAGAAACAAGTCCATGTCAGAAAACCAACACATTTAGCTGAACTGCACCAATTTTGTCAAGAGGAGTGGTCAAAAATTCAACCAGAAGCTTGTGGATGGCTACCAAAAGCGCCTTATTGCAGTGAAACTTGCCAAGAGACATGTAACCAAATATTAACATTGCTGTATGTATACTTTTGACCCAGCAGATTTGCTCACATTTTCAGTAGACCCATAATAAATTCATAAAAAAATCAAACTTCATGAATGTTTTTTGTGACAAACAAGTATGTGCTCCAATCACTCTATCACAAAATAAGAAGAGTTATAGAAATTATTGGAAACTCAAGACAGCCATGTCCGGTGGCCATGGATGAAGTGCTGGCTGTCTACAGTCGGGACCCGGGGTGGATCGGTTGGGGACATCTCTGCGCTGCTGACCCGTCTCCGCTCGAGATGGTCTCCTGCTGGCCCCACTATGGACTGGACTCTCACTATTATGTTAGATCTACTATGGACTGGACTTTCACAATATTATGTCAGACCCACTGTTCATTGCATCCGGTCTCCCCTAGAGGGGGGGGGGGGGGGGTCACCCACATATGCGGTCCTCTCCAAGGTTTCTCATAGTCATTCACATCGACGTCCCATTGGGGTTGTGAGTTTTTCCTTGCCCTAATGTGGGCTCTGTACCGCGGATGTCGTTGTGGCTTGTGCAGCCCTTTGAGACACTTGTGATTTAGGGCTATATAAATAAACATTGATTGATTGATTGATGGCATTACGTTCTTTGCAAGTGTAAGTACACTTTTGACCAGTCGGCTTTCGACCGTCGACCAATTTATTTTAGCCCAATGCGGCTTCCAACTCAAAAAGTTTGGACACCCCTGTTCTAGGGCATTGTTGTGTATCCAGTGGATCCCCGCATATTCAGGTTTCAGCACTTTAAACACTTTTTTTTTTTTTTTTTTGTGGAAAAAACCTACCCATTTGTGCTTTTCATCTCCGAAAACAGGTCGTTCGATTTTGCAGAAACCCCGAGCTGGTGAAAATTCCCAAATGTGTGATGATTAAGCATGAAATGTCAGCATACTGTAATGTTCTGACTAGGGGCCGACAAGAAAGAAAGTTGGTGTTTACATGAAGTGGCAACTCGCTGCGTGTCACACCAAACCACTTGACTCCAATAAGTCAAGCTAATGAACCACAGGAATGCAGCAGTGGGTGAGGCAAGCAAACACCATAAACAGGCGGAAACGTCTGCCTTTCCCGTACAAACCAGCACAGCTGATCAATTAGTTTGGACGTGCATGGAGAGAAACATGACTGAACACCATTGGAGGTTTATACTGGATGAAGGGGGCCTTTGTTGACGCTCTTCATTGTGTCACATCACTTTTTCTTGGCTCAACACGTCTTCTTCCCTGACTGTATCCAAGATGACCACCGAGTCAACTGCAATAATTCCGTGCAAACTGATTAGGAATGGTGCATTCTTGATTTGCATGCTGACAAAAAAAATCCTCTTTGCAGCCACAGAACACACGCGGATCCCACAATGGACCTGGTGTGTGTTGACCTTTGTTCAAGCTGATGCGATGTAGCATTTTCTGTGGTCTGGGCAGAGGTTAGGCTACCATAATAAAGTCAACATTGTTTGCCGTAATATCGTACCTTCCCATTTATCCCTGCAGCACAGTAGGATCTAGGTAGCCGTAAAACTTACTGCTTGTAATAAAGCAAACTGACCAAGTAGGTCTTTAGACCTGGATCCAATCTGGCACATTTGAGGCTGCTTCAATCTGAAGGTGGGGGTGGAGGAGCAAGATGTTTAACATTTTAAGCATCTGTACCAAAAACTAAACAAACTAGCGATTACTTACATTTTTTATAAACATAGTGAGTAAGTAAAAATGCAAAGTAAAAGGGATGAACATCGGGAAAAAAATACATATATGTATACATATATGTGTACCGTTCAAAAGTTTGGGGTCACATTGAAATGTCCTTATTTTTGAAGGAAAAGCACTGTACTTTTCAATGAAGATAACTTTAAACCAGTCTTGACTTTAAAGAAATACACTCTATACTTTGCTAATGTGGTAAATGACTATTCTAGCTGCAAATGTCTGGTTTTTGGTGCAATATCTACATAGGTGTATAGAGGCCCATTTCCAGCAACTATCACTCCAGTGTTCTAATGGTACAATGTGTTTGCTCATTGGCTCAGAAGGCTAATTGATGATTACAAAACCCTTGTGCAATCATGTTCACACATCTGGAAACAGTTTAGCTCGTTACAGAAGCTACAAACCTGACCTTCCTCTGAGCAGATTGAGTTTCTGGAGCATCACATTTGTGGGGTCAATTAAACGCTCAAAATGGCCAGAAAAAGAGAACTTTCATCTGAAACTCGACAGTCTATTCTTGTTCTTAGAAATGAAGGCTATTCCACAAAATTGTTTGGGTGACCCCAAACTTTTGAACGGTAGTGTATATATATATGTGTGTGTATATACAGTCGCTACATGCACTTGTAAAGAACATAATGTCATGGCTGTCTTGAGTTTCCAATCATTTCTACAACTCTTATTTTTTTGTGATAGAGTGATTGGAGCACATACTGGTTGGTCACAAAAAACATTCATGAAGTTTGGTTCTTTTATGAATTTATTATGGCTCTACTGAAAATGTGACCAAATCTGATGTGAATGAATTAAAAGCAATGTTGTTTTGAATTATTGACCTATTCAAAGCTCCAATTACTTTACGTAAAATATTCCACTTTGAAATATTTTTTTGGGGAAAATATTCTGTTTGCCATATAAAAAACTAACTTTTGTTTGACAAAAACAGTGTAGAACAAACAAACAAACAAACAAAAAACCATAAACAAAATAATGAAAACTTATAATCGACAGATAGATCTGAAGTTAATCTACAAACTTTGGTTTTGCTGACAGAAAAAAAAAAAAAAAAAGGTCTGATTTACTTTTAACACTTTTTGTGAGTGGGGACCTTTTTTGATCCCAAATAATTTTAGTGGTTGTTTTTTTTAAAAATTATTATTATTAAAAAGCTTCCATTGCTCAAAAACTAAAATTATTGATGTTATGAGTTATTTACCTATTTAAGTCTCCAATTAATCACACCGGTGAATGAATGTTGAATGAATGATAGGTGGTGGTCGGAGGGGCCGTAGGCGCAAATTGGCAGCCACGCTTCCGTCAGTCTACCCCAGGGCAGTTGTGGCTACGAAAGTAGCTTACCACCACCAGGTGTGAATGAATGATGGGTTTTGAACATGTGAAGTGCCTTTGGGTACTTAGAAAAGCGCTATATAAATCCCAGTTATTATTATTATTATTATTATTATTTAATTAAAATCATATATTTCACTTAAAAAAAATGTGTGATGGGAGTGATAATGAATATTTAGTTTTGTTGCCAAAAAACCAGGAATGTCTGACAAAAAAGGGCATAAAATATAAACTCTTTTTTTTTTTTACTTTAAATCCACAAACAGACCTGAAGTTAATCAAAATATTCACTGTAAATACATACCGCATTTTTCGGACTATAAGTCGCAGTTTTTTTCATAGTTTGGCCGGAGGTGCGACTTATACTCAGGAGCGACTTATGTGTGAAATTATTAACACATTACCGTAAAATATCAAATAATATTATTTAGCTCATTCACGTAAGAGACTAGACGTATAAGATTTCATGGGATTTAGCGATTAGGAGTGACAGTTTGTTTGGTAAACGTATAGCATGTTCTATATGTTATAGTTATTTGAATGACACTTACCATAATATGTTACGTTAACATACCAGGCACGTTCTCAGTTGGTTATTTATGCCTCATATAATGTACACTTATTCAGCCTGTTGTTCACTATTCTTTATTTATTTTAAATTGCCTTTCAAATGTCTATTCTTGGTGTTGGGTTTTATCAAATACATTTCCCCAAAAAATGTGACTTATACTCCAGTGCGACTTATATATGTTTTTTTCCTTCTTTATTATGCATTTTCGGGCAGTGCGACTTATACTCCGAAAAATACAGTACATATACGTTAGGTCAGGAAAAACACACAATGACTGGGTGTGGTGGTTATTTCCAGGGCAGCAACTTTATAGTGCTTGGAGGGCGGCACACTTGCTAACTAGTGTTTGCCAAGTTTAATATCTATAGCATTGTCTGCCCCTTGAGAAGATCATAATAAAATGCCTGCTTTAGTGTGAGCAGCGTGTTTACTTTATTTTTACCTTACACAAGCACTTTTTCCAAGACCGAGGACTCTTCTTGCTTATTTTCATCTTGGGAACCAGGGGTCTAAATATAGTTGTGTAGTCGACATCCAGAAAAAGTCCCTGATCAGAACACATCCGAATGGATGACTTCTCTTATTTAACCCTTGGGACCTTTGTGGGTCTTTTTTATCGCCTTTGAAGGTAATATCAAGCAACAGAATGTTCATTTCAAATGTTAGCGGGATGAAATATTGATACAGGAGTGGTAAAGGAATTCATCTCAAAATTTGCATTTTTCGTTCTTTGCCAAGTTATTTTTTAGCACAAGCTATTAAGTGATTCACTGGAGTTACCCGAAACCCTTTTGAGCCCCATTGACTCCCTTTTTAATGGTCATTTTTCAATGTACCTTCAACCTGTTATTTCATTATGCTTTTTCCATGAAAACCCAATGCATCCAAGCATTTCCCTTTGAAATAGGTGCAAATCCAATTAGAGGTGTAATTTGACCCCTCAACCAAAGTAACATAGAGATACATATATTGATATTAGACGCATAGTTCCTTTTGAATCTGCCAACAACTTTGTGTAGTAAAAACCATGTCTGTGACTTGGTAAGTGTTATGTGGTTACAAAAATATTGTTCTTGCGTGCACGAATAATGTATACCGTATTTTTCGGACTATAAGTCGCAGTTTTTTTTCATAGTTTGGCCGGGGGTGCGACTTAGACTCAGGAGCGGCTTATGTGTGAAATTAATAACACATTACCGTAAAATATCAAATAATATTATTTAGCTCATTCACGTAAGAGACTAGACGTATAAGATTTCATGGGATTTAGCGATTAGGAGTGACAGATTGTTTGGTAAACGTATAGCATGTTCTAAATGTTATACCATAATATGTTACGTTAACATACCAGGCACGTTCTGAGTTGGTTATTTATGCGTCATATAACGTACACTTATTCAGCCTGTTGTTCACTATTCTTTATTTATTTTAAATTGCCTTTCAAATGTCTATTCTTGGTGTTGGGTTTTATCAAATAAATTTCCCAAAAAAATGCGACTTATACTCCAGTGTGACTTATATATGTTTTTTTCCTTCGTTATTATGCATTTTCGGCCGGTGCGACTTATACTCGGGAGCGACTTATACTCCGAAAAATACGGTTTGTGTTTTTGCCATTAAAAAAAACAGTTTTCTTTGACAAAAAGGGCATAAAACAAACCAAACAACTTTTATATGGATGGGATTGATCTGAAATTGATCTAGATATTTAGGCGTTGAAAGAAAATGCATATGACTTACCGTATTTTCCGGACTATAAAAGTGCAACGGCATATAAGACGCAGCACTAAATTTCAGAAGAAAAAATATGTTTCCATACATTAGCCGCACCGGACTATAAGCCGCAGATATATAAAGTTAAGGTTAAAGTACCAATGATTGTCACACACACACACACTAGATATGTTGTGAAATGAGTTATTCACACAGAAATATTCTGTAAATAGTTATTTACATACCTTAATTGTTTCCGAACGGTGCCTGTAACACGGCAGTAAAACGGCGAAATCAAACAAAACAGAAGTCATTGTTATGGACCCACGAGCTGCGGAAGCTAGCTTTCCAATCAGCTAAACAGACTCAATAACTCCACGTTGACGTTTTGGTGAATTTACTAAAGAATTTGTGTAACTGAAACAATACAAAAAGAATGTCATTGTAAGTTAATAATACTGACACAGACACTCGTAAACGTGTTAGCATATTATCTAATGCTAGCGATGGTAGCTTCATTACATTACGATAGCACATTCAAATACGCAAGGAAACACTCCGACAGACATCACACACGGGACGTTTTCATAAGTAAGAATTGTTTAGTTATATTGTAAAACTTACAAATGTATACAGTAGTGAATGAAGAATCCATACGAGCAGGAACGCTGTGGACCATGAGAAAACGGAACAGCACTTCTACTTCCGGTTCAAAGCTTTAACAGCGCGAAATACTGTAGACAGTCACTCAGCCACCAACTGCAGTGAGCGAACTCATCCAAAAGATGGCGCCAAAGCAAAAACAGTAACACACCGTTACAATGTGTTTGCATGTCCATCCATTTATCCATTTATTTTCTACCGCTTACCCCTTTCGGGTTAGCGGGGTGTGCTGGAGCCTATCTCAGCTGCATTTGAGCGGAAGGCGGGGTACACCCTGGACAAGTCGCCACCTCATCACAGGGCCAACACGGATAGACAGACAACATTCACACTCACATTCACACACTAGGGCCCATTTAGTGTTGTCAATCAACCTATCCCAGGGGTCGGCAACCTTTACCACTCAAAGAGCCATTTTGGAAAGTTTCACAAATTAAATAAAACAATAGGAGCCACAAAAACATTTTGAAAATTTAAAATGAAAAACACCGCATACAAAGCTTAAATTGCTTTGCGCTATGTTAATCAAGGGTCTCTGACACACGCACCGGCACGCATCTTAATAAGGAAATTTAATGTTAGTGCGGCCCGCGACTTTTAATTGAATGGTGCTTGATAGAGTCTTTCTTGCCAACCCTCTCAATTTTCCGAGAGACTCCCAAATTTCAGGACGTGCTGGCACTGCTTTTAGCGCCCTCTACAGCCTGGCCAAACAGCGTACCTGTATGGCCACATGCTGAATGCAGCTTTTGCTTGCTCACGTAAGTGACAGCAAGGCATACTTGTTCAACAGCCACACAGCTTACACTGACGGTAGTCGTACAAAAACAACTTTAACACTGTTACGTTACAAATATGCGCCACACTTTGAACCCACACCAAAAAAGAATGACAAACACATTTCTGGAGAACATCTGCACTGTAACACAACATAAACACAACACAACCAATACCCAGAATCCCATGCAGCCCTAACTCTTCCGCTCAACCGACGCACGGAGAGGGGTGGGGGGGGGGGGGGGGGGTTGATGTGTGTGGGGGGTTTGCTGGTAGCGGGGGTGTATAATCTAGACCGGAAGAGTTAGGGCTGCATGGGATTCTGGGTATTTGTTGTGTTGTGTTACGGTGCAGATGTTCTCCAGAAATGTTTTTGTCATTCTTTTTTGGTGTGGGTTCACAGTGTGGCGCATATTTGTAACGTAACAGTGTTAAAGTTGTTTTACAAGGCCACCGTCAGTGTAAGCTGTGTGGCTGTTGACCAAGAATGCCTTGCTGTCGCCTACGTATGCAAGTAAAAGCAACGTATAACATGTGGCTGGGCTGGCACGCTGTTTGTAAATGCTATAGAGGACAATTAATGCAGTGCCATTAGGGCACGCCCTTGATTAAGTCATTAGAGTGAAAATAGGATAATATTTGCCCTGGGAGATTTCTAGGAGAGGCAGTCTCCTGGGAAAATCGGGGCGGTCGTTAAGTATACTGGGAAAACCGGGAGGGTCGGCAAGTATGCAGCTGAGCCGCATCAGAGTGGTCAAAGAGCCGCATGCGGCTCCAGAGCCGCGGGTTGCCGACCCCTGACCTATCCCCAGGTGCATGTCTTTGGAGGTGGGAGGAAGCCGGAGTACCTGGAGGGAACCCACGCATTCATGGGGAGAACATGTAGGATCGAACCCAGAACCTTCGTATTGTGAGGCAGACGCACTAACCTTCCCCACCGTGCTGTGTTTGCATGTGTTTTATGAAAACTATTCCCATTATGGCTGTCAGCGAAGAAACATCCATAAATAAGCCGCAGGGATCAAAGCGTAGGAACAAGTAACAGATTATAGCCCGGAATTTTACATGACTTTTTAGACTTTTGTTGCTGAACCTTTTTTAAGTCCCCGGGAACTAACACAATCGCCACATCTGGGAGATCCTGAAGGGTTGATGATGCCATTCACCATGTTTAAAAAGTCCACAATGGTTCACACACCCACTACTATTTTCATTTGAGATCTTTTCATCCTGAGGATACCAAGAAGAAGGCCTACAACAGATGGACGAACAAAGTGAGCTGCAGACTCTTGAACATTTTATTTTTTTACCCCTAAAAATGGCAAATAGGAAAAAGACATCCACGAGGCATGAACCACGTAACAAAACCAGTTCTTTTGAGCTTAGAACCAGCAAACCTTTCCGAGTTCCTGATTTAGTTCAATGTTGCCCCAGCGGACAACAACGGACCACTGGGACCTTTCATTTCCTTTTGGCGCTAGGATCTTAGGAAAGCATCCTGAAATGATCCACCCAGGCATAATCTCACCACATGTTTAGCGAGCCTTTGTTGGTTCCACGAGCAGAACCTCGCCAGACATTTGGGACGCAAATGTCTCTGGAGAGCAAAGCGACAAAACGACAAGGACACGTTGACGGATGGAGTAATAAATGGGTCAACAATCTGCAGCATGACAAGACAATTCCACCGAAGCATGAAACAAACTATTTCCTCGACCTGCGCGGGGAACGCTGGATGACGGCCAAGCCGCTCTTTGTATTTTTTTTTCGCCGCGGCAGCACACTGGTTGGAATGCAGAGGGCAACTGTACAACACGCTACCCAAAGAGTTGGATAAGAATTAACAGGACGACTGAGGAGCAGTTGATGGTTTCTCTGGAGCAGACGCACTAAATTATTTCCTTTATTCACGATTAAGTTGCATTGATTTGCACAGACGTTTAGGGTTCTAGGGTGTACACACACTAAGCCTGACATTTCCATGACTTTGTGGATTATTATTTCCAGTTGTTAGGATTATTTTGTGAGAAGCGGCGGCTGTCGTTAGCCGAGTTGCAAGCATATGGTGTTAGCAATCCAGTAAATCTCCTTCAATGCTCGTCTGCCTAAGCTCGATACTTTATTCATGTTTGGGGTGAGGTTCTGTGTTTTTTAAGATAATATACACATAGGGCTGGGCAAAATTTTTTTACAGTGCATCCAGCACTTCACTTTTTCCACATTGTATTGTGTTACAGGTAGGGATGTCGATAAATGCTTTAAAATGTAATATCGGAAATTATCGGTATTGGTTTCAAAAAGTAAAATGTATGACTTTATAAAACGCCACTGTGTACACGCACGTAGGGAGAAGTACAGAGCGCCAATAAACCTTAAAGGTACTGCCTTTGCGTGCCGGCCAAGTCACATAATATTTACGGCTTTTGACACACTCACAAGTGAATGCCTCGCATACTTGGTCAACAGCCATACAGGTCACACAGAGGGTGAGCGTATAAACAACTTTAACACTGTTACAAATAGGCGCCACACTGTGAACCCACACCAAACAAGAATGACAAACACAATTCAGGAGAACATCCGCACCGTAACACAACATAAACACAACAGAACAAATACCAAGAACCCCTTGCAGCACTAACTCTTTCGGGGTGCTACAATATACACCCCCCGCTACCCTCCAAACCCCGCCCCCTCTAACCCCGCCCACCTCAACCTCCAAATGCTCTCTCAGGAAGAGCATGTCCTAAATTCCAAGCTGCTGTTTTGAGGCATGTTAAAAAAATAATGCACTTTGTGACTTCAATAATAAATATGGCAGTGCCATGTTGGCATTTTTTTCCATAACTTGAGTTGATTTATTTTGGGAAAACCTTGTTACATTGTTTAATGCATCCAGCGGGGCATCACAACAAAATTAGGCATAATAATGTGTTAATTCCACGACTGTATATATCGGTATCGGTTGATATCGTATTGGTAATTAAGAGTTGGACAATATCGGAATATTGGATATCGGCAAAAAAGCCATTAACGGACATCTCTCGTTACAGCCTTATTCCAAAATGGAATAAATACATTTTTGTCCTCAAAATTATACAAACAATACCCCATAATGACAATATGAGAAGTTTTTTTTAAAATTATTATTTATTTAAGATAAAACACTTTTAAAAAGTCACATGTACATACAGTCGCGATCAAAAGTTTACATACACTTGTAAAGAACATCATACTATTATTAATAACGTCATGGCTGTCTTGAGTTTCCAAAAATGTATACAACTCTTATTTTTTTGTGATAGAGTGATTGGAGCACATACTTGTTGGTCACAAAAAACATTCATGACGTTTGGTTCTTTTATCAATTTATTATGGTTCTACTGAAAATGTGAGCAAATCTGCTGGGTCAAAAGTATACATACAGCAATGTTCATATTTGGTTACATGTCCCTTGGCAAGTTTCACTGCAATAAGGCACTATTGGTAGCCATCCACAAGCTTCTGGTTGAATTTTTGACCACTCCTCTTGACAAAATTG
>NC_084753.1:12717880-12725380 GCF_033978785.1 Entelurus aequoreus | reverse complement strand
AGCAGCCTAAGCAGGGAAGCCCAGACTTCCCTCTCCCCAGCCACTTCGTCTAGCTCTTCCCGGGGATCCCGAGGCGTTCCCAGGCCAGCCGGGAGACATAGTCTTCCCAACATGTCCTGGGTCTTCCCCGTGGCCTCCTACCGGTCGGACGTGCCCTAAACACCTCCCTAGGGAGGCGTTAGGGTGGCATCCTGACCAGATGTCTGAACCACCTCATCTGGCTCCTCTCGATGTGGAGGAGCAGTGGCTTTATTTTGAGCTCCCCCCGGATGACAGAGCTTCTCACCCGATCTCTAAGGGAGAGCCCCGCCACCCGGCGGAGGAAACTCATTTCGGCCGCTTGTACCCGTGATCTTGTCCTTTCGGTCATAACCCAAAGCTCATGACCATAGGTGAGGATGGGAACGTAGATCGACCGGTAAATTGAGAGCTTTGCCTTGCGGCTCAGCTCCTTCTTCACCACAACGGACCGATACAGCGTCCGCATTACTGAAGACGCCGCACCGATCCGCCTGTCGATCTCACGATCCACTCTTCCCTCACTCGTGAACAAGACTCCTAAGTACTTGAACTCCTCCACTTGGGGCAAGATCTCCTCCCCAACCCGGAGATGGCACTCCACCCTTTTCCGGGCGAGAACCATGGACTCGGACTTGGAGGTGCTGATTCTCATCCCAGTCGCTTCACACTCAGCTGCGAACCGATCCAGTGAGAGCTGAAGATCCTGGCCAGATGAATCCATCAGGATCACATCATCTGCAAAAAGCAGAGACCTAATCCTGCAGCCACCAAACCAGATCCCCTCAACGCCTTGACTGCGCCTACAAATTCTGTCCATAAAAGTTATGAACAGAATCGGTGACAAAGGGCAGCCTTGGCGGAGTCCAACCCTCACTGGAAACGTGTCCGACTTACTGCCAGCAATGCGGACCAAGCTCTGACACTGAACATACAGGGAGCGGACCGCCACAATCAGACAGTCCGATACCCCATACTCTCTGAGCACTCCCCACAGGACTTCCAGAGGGACACGGTCGAATGCCTTTTCCATGTCCACAAAGCACATGTAGACTGGTTGGGCAAACTCCCATGCACCCTCAAGGACCCTGCCGAGAATATAGAGCTGGTCCACAGTTCCACGACCAGGACAAAAACCACACTGTTCCTCCTGAATCCGAGGTTCGACTATCCGGCGTAGCCTCCTCTCCAGTACACCTGAATAGACCTTACCGGGAAGGCTGAGGAGTGTGATCCCCCGATAGTTAGAACACACCCTCCGGTTCCCCTTTTTAAAGAGAGGAACCACCACCCCGGTCTGCCAATCCAGAGGTACCGCCCCCGATGTCCACGCGATGCTGCAGAGTCTTGTCAGCCAAGACAGCCCCACAGCATCCAGAGCCTTAAGGAACTCCGGGCGGATCTCATCCACCCCCGGGGCCTTGCCACCGAGGAGCTTTTTAACTACCTCAGCAACCTCAGCCCCGGAAATAGGAGAGCCCACCACAGATTCCCCAGGCACTGCTTCCTCACAGGAAGACGTGTTGGTGGGATTGAGGAGGTCTTCGAAGTATTCCCTCCACCGATCCACAACATCCGCAGTCGAGGTCAGCAGAACACTATTCTCACCATACACGGTGTTGATAGTGCACTGCTTCCCCTTCCTGAGGCGGCGGATGGTGGTCCAGAATCGCTTCGAAGCCGTCCGAAGTCGTTTTCCATGGCTTCCCCGAACTCCTCCCATGTCCGAGTTTTTGCCTCCGCGACCGCCGAAGCCGCACACCGCTTGGCCTGTCGGTGCCTGTCCGCTGCCTCAAGAGTCCTATGAGCCAAAAGAACCCGATAGGACTCCTTCTTCAGCTTGACGGCATCCCTCACCGCCGGTGTCCACCAACGGGTTCTAGGATTACCGCCACGACAGGCACCAACTACTTTGCGGCCACAGCTCCAATCAGCCGCCTCGACAATAGAGGTGCGGAACATGGTCCACTCGGACTCAATGTCCAGCACATCCCTCGTGACATGTTCAAAGCTCTTCCGGAGGTGGGAATTGAAACTCTCTCTGACAGGAGACTCTGCCAGACGTTCCCAGCAAACCCTCACAATGCGTTTGGGCCTGCCAGGTCTGTCCGGCATCCTCCCCCACCATCGCAGCCAACTCACCACCAGGTGGTGATCGGTAGAAAGCTCCGCCCCTCTCTTCACCTGAGTGTCCAAAACATGAGGCCGCAAATCCGATGACTACAAAGTCGATCATGCGACTGTATATCTGCGGCTAATATGTGGAAAATACATAAATATTTTTGTATTTTAGTGGAGGCCCTAACGTATCGAACCGTTAGGGCAAGTATTAGGAACTGACGTGGGTGAAAAAAAGCCTATGAGATGAGAGACATGTGGAGGCTCAGAAGATCGACACCTAAATGTGAATAAAGGCAACCACCCATCTGGATCCTCTCGTGGACTAAAAGCAGCTCTCGTATTTTATTTCTGGGCCAATTTGGAACCATTAGAAAAAGCAATACATTCAATCAGGGACCAGCTGTCGGAGGCGACGCATGCGTGTGTATTTTGGTGTTTGGGAGCACTGATGAAGGCCCTACATCAAAGTGAATCAGAATATCACAAGGAAGTGGCGACGGCGACATCTGAAGCGCAAGCTGCCTGTGAACGTGGCAGGATACACCGCGGCGCCCGCCGCCCGCCCATGCATCACCCCCCGACCCGGACCTATTGTTAATGCGTTTAAAAAGAAAGCGTCAGCATGCAGAGGTAGGAGGAGAACCATCTGTCTCGCCAGTGCGCACATCTCAAATGTGAGAAAGCCGCAGCGTGGTTAATGGGCTTAAACAACAACGCTGTCGTGTGCCAAAATATAACCAAGCAACAATAAAATCTGCTGAGAGAGACCGTCCGTCCATCCATCCATGTGTCGCCAGTGCTGATTGGCTTTGGAGGAAACTTTGCTGCAACATTTTGTTTGCCGCGTCGCTCGCCTCGCAAATCTGATGCAATCAGCGGCTGATCAAAAGCAAAACAGAAATTATGACATCGCCGCCTGTGGCCATTTGCAAAACGACTGATTAGACCACCAAGAGGCTTGAGCTTCTTTTTAATTGAGAAATGTCAGACAGCAAACTTTTTTTTTTTTTTTTTTTTCAGGAAAGCAAAAGTGTGCAAGCAAGGAAATGCATTTTCAGAAAGTTTCCTGCAAAGTCTGCTCATTGGATGAGCTTCAAATATCATGACGCACTTACCTGTTCGCTCATATTAACATCTCAATTAGCAGAAGTGGGTAGAGGAGGCAAAAATTGTACTCAAGAGGAGCGTTCTTAACCTTATTGACCGCAGGGCCCACTCAAATATTAACACTGAATTAGTAATCTTACTCTTGATTTTAATCATATTCAATAATTGTATCTACCGTATTTTCCGGACCGTAGGGCACACCGGATTATAAGGCACACTGCCGATGAATGGTCTATTTTTGATCTTTTTTCATATATTAGGCCAGTGGTTCTTAACCTTGTTGGAGGTACCGAACCCCACCAGTTTCATATGCGCATACACCGAACCCTTCTTTAGTGAAAAATAAAATGGTTTTGTTTTTTCAAATTCAAGACAAAGTTAAATGTTTTTGGTAACACTTTAGTATGGGGAACATATTCTAAGTAACAAAGACTTAATTTAGAGTTTTTTGGACACTAGGGGAACATATTCTAAGTAACAAAGACTTCATTTAGAGTTATTTGGATAGGGTTAGGGTTAGGGCCAGGGTTAGAGGGTTAGGGTTATAATAAGGCCATGCCGAATACTGCATTAATTAATGACTAGTTAAGAGCCAATATGTTACTAATTTGCATGTTAATAAGCAACTAATTAATGGTGAATATGTTCCCCATACTAAAGTGTTACCATGTTTTTTTACTGGTGCACAAAATGAACCGTGCATGAACATCACCTTGTTCAAAGAATAAAACCAACACAGTGCATGAATTCACAACAAATTACACACCTGCAAATCAGTCTGACTTCTGCGGTTACCATATCCGTAATACGCCGATAGGGAGAAGTTTTTATTTACACGATGAGTCGGGTGTGTCTTGACCTCCGCCGAACCCCTGAGGCCCGACTCACCGAACCCCTAGGGTTCGATCGAACCCAGATTAAGAACCACTGTATTAGGCGCATCGGATTATAGGGCGCATTAAAGGAGTCATATTAATTGTATTTTTTTCTAAATGGAAAACACTTCCTTGTGGTCTACATAACATGTAATGGTGGTTCTTTGGTCAAAATGTTGCATAGATGATGTTTTACAGATCATCTTCAAACCGCTTTCTGACAGTCGCTTCCGGATGCTCCGTTTTGTGGGCGGTCTTATTTACGTGGCTCACCTTTGACAGCGTCTTCTCCCCCGTCATCTTTGTTGTTGCAGCGGTGTAGCGTACAAGGACGGGAGTGGAAGAAGTGTCAAAAGATGGAGCTAACTGTTTTAATGACATCCAGACTTTACTTCAATCAATAACGGAGCAGCATCTCCTCATCCGGAAACAACAACACAGGAAATGTGTCATGGAAAAAACGTCCGACCGGAACTCTCTAATAACTAAAGTTCCTTGGGTGAATAATGTAAACTCACTACACCGGTATGTTTTAGCGCTTTCATGGCGAGTTTACTGACAGATATAAGTAAGAACTTTACACTACTTTATATTAGAAATAGGGATGTCCGATAATGGCTTTTTTGCCGGTATTCGATATTCCGATATTGTCCAACTCTTAATTACTGATACCGATATCAACCGATACCGATATATACAGTCGTGGAATTAACACATTATTATGCCTAATTTGGACAACCAGGTATGGTGAAGATAAGGTCCTTTTTAAAAAAAATTATAAAATAAGATAAATAAATTAAAAACATTTTCTTGAATGAAAAAGAAAGTAAAACAATATAAAAACAGTTACATGGAAACTTGTAATTAATGAAAATTAGTAAAATTAACTGTTAAAGGTTAGTACTATTAGTGGACCAGCAGCACGCACAATCATGTGTGCTTACGGACTGTATCCCTTGCAGACTGTATTGATATATATTGATATATAATGTAGGAACCAGAATATTAATAACAGAAAGAAACAACCCTTTTGTGTGAATGAGTGTAAATGGGGGAGGGAGGTTTGTTGGGTTGGTGCACTAATTGTAAGGGTATCTTGTGTTTTTTATGTTGATTTAATTAAAAAAACCAAAAAAAACCCGATACCAATAATAAAAAAAACGATACCGATAATTTCCGATATTACATTTTAAAGCATTTATCGGCGGATAATATCGGCAGGCCGATATTATCGGACATCTCTAATTAGAAATGGCAACAGCGGAGGATGAATGTCCCATAACAAGAAGATAGAGGAAAAAGAAGAAGCTTATCGACTCACGGACGCGTGCAATTTTTCAAGACTTCTACAGATCCCGAATGTAGGATCAGCAGGTACCATAAGGTAAGAAAAGTTGCTTTTGCATAATATTGCCAAACAAAACGCCAGATAATAGATCTTACCTTATACACACACCATAATAATACTCGTATGTTTAATGCGCCCACAATCCTTCAAGCGGTGCGGCTTCACAGCTTACCAAAGTCGTACTAAAACATTTTGATAGATTTTGAGCGCCGTGTGTAATGTTCTATATTTTCAATGGAACATTCAAAATGTTGGTGTTGTTTACTTGAGTCATATTGCAAACATAGTGCAGCCTACACTTATCTCTTATGTGTGACTGCCATCTACTGGTCACACTTATCATTACACCATGTGCCAAATAAAATAGCTTCGAGGTGTGTAAGCTCAACCAAACGTCTTCCTTACATTAGGCGCACAAAAAAAAGGATTTTAAGTGAGCCTTATAGTCCGGAAAATACGCTAACCTACTTAGAGTTTACAACCTTTTCAAATTATATAAAAGACTCTCCCTGTTTCTTATGGACACACACACCTGTTGTTTGTTGACTTTTGTCGGACTGACTGGCTGTGTTATAGCGATACTTAGAGTATTAACACTTTTAAGGGCGCAACAGAAACACACCAAAAACTACCATAATTTCTGGACTATAAGCCGCTACTTTTTTCCTACGATTTGTACCCTGCGGTGCAGCCAATTTATGGACTGTTCTTTGCTGACGGCCGTTATGCAAATAGTTTGTATAAAACACACGCAAAGACAACCCCGCCCACCTCAACCCCGCCCCCCGAAACCCCGCCCACCTCAACCTTCATGCTCTCTCAGGGAGAGCATGTCCCAAATTCCAAGCTGCTGTTTTGAGGCATGTTAAAAAAAATAATGCACTTTGTGACTTCAATAATAAATATGGCAGTGCCATGTTGGCATTTTTTTCCATAACTTGAGTTGAATTATTTTGGAAAACCTTGTTACATTGTTTAATGCATCCAGCGGGGCATCACAACAAAATTAGGCATAATAATGTGTTAATTCCACGACTGTATATATCGGTATCGGTTGATATCGGTATCGGTAATTAAGAGTTGGACAATATCGGTATATCGGATATCGGCAAAAAAGCCATTATCGGACATCTCTAGTAATGAGCCCGCCTTCTACCACGACTTACGCACTTGGGCCTCAATAACACGGATGAAAGAATACCAATAAGAGAAACGTAAAGAAAACCCTGGAGGGTTCTTAGTAAATCAACTTTCACTTTCGTGTCCTACCTGACCGACTCGGCCATGCGCCTCAGGTCTTCGTTCTGCTGCTTGAGCCTCTCCAGCTTGACCAGGATCTTCGACAGCTCCCGGCTGGAGCGTTCCGGGTGGTCGCTGTCCCTCACCAAATGGCCACCGATGTAAAAGAGGAGCGTCCCCCAGGCTAAGAGCACCAGGGTGATCCAACGCCATGAGCCCGCCCAGGGCCGCATGGTGTCACCCCGCTCGCCCGAACTTGCCCCCTGATGCGCCTGCACGCCCAACGACCCCGGCGGGCTGCTCGACGGTCCACTCGTGCCCTGTCACCAGAATCCACGCAGTGCCCACGTTAGCGCTGGCATCTTTGCAGGGACGGTGGATGAGGCAAGGTTTCACAAGGTCCGGGGGGTGGTCTCCAGCTACCAGCCAGATAATCCCCAATGCGCTACACCATGATGGCGGCGTTAGCGCCTCACCGACTTCTTCAGGTCCCTCTGGAACGATTCACCGAAGCAGTTCCCTGCAAGAAGCACACAAGAGCCAAGAATTCAGATTAGGTTAAGCTTTTGTACGTAGCAAAGGAAAACACGAGACGCTCGCAGCGATAGGCGCCGATCCCTTGGGTGCTTCGGGGCCCTGAGCACTCACGTACAATGTCGAGCACCCACGTGGGATTGGTGGCAATTTTCAATCTTTAAAATGTTTGAAAAATCATTCTTGTTAATTTTGTGGCAATTTTGGTCTGTTTGACATACTAAAAAGTCGCAACTCATATAGTCTACCAAGACTTCA
>NC_084753.1:12690380-12707880 GCF_033978785.1 Entelurus aequoreus | reverse complement strand
TCGTTAGCAACAGCATTGCTAGGCTTCGCCAGGCTGGACAGCATTAACCGTGTGGTTACAGGTCCAGGGTTTGGTTCGGTGTATCCTGATAGTAGAAGTAATAATAGTATTGTTGATTTTCTGTCTATCCTTCCAGTCAGGGGCATGTTTCTTCTGTTTCTATCCGCAGTTAAAGGCCTACTGAAATGATTTTTTTTTATTTAAACGGGGATAGCAGATCTATTCTATGTGTCATACTTGATCATTTCGCGATATTGCCATATTTTTGCTGAAAGGATTTAGTATAGAACAACGACGATAAAGATTGCAACTTTTGGTATCTGATAAAAAAAAGGCTTGCACCTACCGGAAGTAGCGTGACGTAGTCAGTTGAACATATACGCAAAGTTCCCTATTGTTTACAATGATGGCCGCATGAAGTGAGAGAGATTCGGACCGAGAAAGCGACAATTTCCCTATTAATTTGAGCGAGGATGAAAGATTTGTGGATGAGTAAAGTGCAAGTGAAGGACTAGTGGGGAGTTGAAGCTATTCAGATAGGGAAGATGCTGTGAGAGCCGGGGGTGACCTGATATTCAGCTGGGAATGACTACAACAGTAAATAAACACAAGACACATATATACTCTATTAGCCACAACACAACCAGGCTTATATTTAATATGCCACAAATTAATCCTGCATAAAAACACCTGCGTGTTTGTTATGCTAGCTCCTAGCTCCTCTGCTAGCTCCTAGCTCCATAGAACACGCCAATACAATTCAAACACCTGATCAACACACACAATCACTCAGCCCAAAAGACCGTTTACCTAACCCAAGGTTCATAAAGCTTATATATTTTTAAAAAGTTACGTATGTGACGCGCACATACGGTCAAGTTATCGAATGTTTAGCAGCCAAGGCTGCATACTCACGGTACCTGATATTCAGCTGGGAATGACTACAACAGTAAATAAACACAAGACATATATATACTCTATTAGCCACAACACAACCAGGCTTATATTTAATATGCCACAAATTAATCCTGCATAATAACACCTGCGTGCTTGTTATGCTAGCTCCTAGCTCCTCTGCTAGCTCCTAGCTCCATAGAACACGCCAATACAATTCAAACACCCGATCAACACACACAATCACTCAGCCCAAAAGACCGTTCACCTAACCCAAGGTTCATAAAGCTTATATTTTTTAAAAAAGTTACGTACGTGACGCGCACGTACGGTACGGTACGTGTTATGCTAGCTCCTAGCTCCTCTGCTAGCTCCTAGCTCCATAGAACACGCCAATACAATTCAAACACATGATCAACACACACAATCACTCAGCCCAACAGACCGTTCACCTAACCCAAGGTTCATAAAGCTTATATATTTTAAAAAAGTTACGTACATACGCAAAAAAAAGCCAAAGCTGCATACTCACAGTAGCACGTCTGCGTCTTTGTCATCCAAATCAAAGTAATCCTGGTAAGAGTCTGTGTTGTCCCAGTTCTCAACAGGCGTCTGTGTATCCAAATCAAAAGTCCTCCTGGTTAGAGTCTCTGTTATCCGAGTTCTTCCATCTTGACTGCATCTTTCGGGAATGTAAACAAAGAAGCGCCGGCTGTGTACTGTTGTGGCTGACTACGTTCGAAAAATACGTCCATTTCGCACCGACAACTTTCTTCTTTGCTTGCTCGGCTTCCTTCTCCATAATGCAATTAACATGATTGAAACAGATTCACGAACACAGATGTCCAGAATACTGTGGAATTATGAAATGAAAACAGAGCTTTTTCGTATCGGCTTCAATGTGGAAGGCATACCCGTGTTCGCCGGGCTACGTCACACGCATACGTCATCCTCAGAGGCGTTTCGAACCGGAAGTTTAGCGGCAAATTTAAAATGTCACTTTATAAGTTAACCCGGCCGTATTGGCATGTGTTATAATGTTAAGATTTCATCATTGATATATAAACTATCAGACTGCGTGGTCGGTAGTAGTGGGTTTCAGTAGGCCTTTAAGCACGATGCTATCACGTTAGCTCCGAAGCTAAAGTGCTTCACCGATGTATTGTCGTGGAGATAAAAGTCCCTGTGAATGTCCATTTCGCGTTCTCGACTCTCATTTTCAAGAGGAAATAGTATCTGAGGTGGTTTAAAATACAAATCAGTGATCCACAATAGAAAAAGGAGAAAGTGTGGAATCCAATGAGCCCTTGTACCTAAGTTACGGTCAGAGCGAAAAAAGATACACCCTGGCGTCCTGCACTGCACTCTAATCCTTCACTGTCCCTTTCCTCATCCACGAATCTTTCATCCTCGCTCAAATTAATGGGGTAATCGTCGCTTTCTCGGTCCGAATCGCTCTCGCTGCATTGAAAACAATATGGAGATGTGAGGAGCTCTTCAACCTGTGACGCCACGCTACTTCCGGTACAGGCAAGGCTTTTTTATCAGCGACCAAAAGTTGCGAACTTTATCGTCGATGTTCTCTACTAAATCCTTTCAGCAAAAATATGGCAATATCGCAAAATGATCAAGTATGACACACAGAATGGATCTGCTGTCCCACGTTTAAATAAGAAAATATCATTTCAGTAGGCCTTTAAGTTTTCAAACATGTTTGGGTCTTTTAGTGCAGTGGGACGGCCGGGCCATGACGTCGGCGGTTTATATTGCATCTGCAATTGTCCCATGGGCACACCAGCTATTTGCTTCCTCCACAGATGATGGCGGCTGACATAATGCATGCCGGCGCAGTTGTTCACGCTGCTGCTGCGTGACCCCGGCTGACACCGGCTGCTCTTATAGTCGCGCCGCGCTCGGATGTGCTTAGCTGCCGCTTTACAGTGAAAAATAAGAGCTGCGGGAGGGTCACACTCGAGAAGCTAATACAGCTTTAGAAAAGGAAGTTGTTTTTTTTCTCCCCACTTGTGTTTGAAAGCAATAATGACGTTTATAGTCAGAACACTAAGACTGCTAAATACAAAAGTGCTGCCAAGTGGTATAGGAGGACATATCACCATAACACTTCTAGCTGGAGCGGTTCTACTTACACTTGGAAGTTAACGCAGAGTCATGTGCACTTGCATCTATCCACGGCCATCCGCAAAAATAGAGATTGGAAATATAATTTCCCTTTAATAGCTTCCCGGGACAAGGCAGAGCGGTATACATCATTTTATGACGACATTTTATTGTTTTCATGATGACACTCCTGCCAGTATTGATCTCTTGGAATAGTCGCGTTGAAGGTGACGCGGCGAGAGTGCTGCAGTTCTTTATTATGGTCGCCTCAGTGTTACACTCAAGTAGTGCTGTGCGTTGTTAGAGATACTATATATATATATATATATATATATATATATATATATATATATATATATATATATATATATATATATATATAGTAGTACCACATACAAATGTCTATTGTACAAATGGCACAATATAACTCGATTGAATATTTTATAGTCGGGGCTGTGGCTAATGCGCCTTTGTTTGT
The DNA here is from genome assembly GCF_033978785.1 of Entelurus aequoreus. Classification (NCBI taxonomy): domain Eukaryota; kingdom Metazoa; phylum Chordata; class Actinopteri; order Syngnathiformes; family Syngnathidae; genus Entelurus; species Entelurus aequoreus. The sequence continues at coordinate 12,704,390 of NC_084753.1, read as the reverse complement.
TTGCATGGAGTGAGAAGACAAAGTAAAAATGAGTGCCGCAGATATATATATATATATATATATATATATATATATATATATATATATATATATATATATATATATATATATATATATATAGTAGTACCACATACAAATGTCTATTGTACAAATGGCACAATATAACTCGATTGAATATTTTATAGTCGGGGCTGTGGCTAATGCGCCTTTGTTTGTTTGCATGGAGTGAGAAGACAAAGTAAAAATGAGTGCCGCAGATATATATATATATATATATATATATATATATATATATATATATATATATATATATATATATATATATATATATATATATATATATATATATATATATACATACATACATACATACATATATATATATATACCGTAATTTCCGGACTATAAGCCGCACCTGACTATAAGCCGCACCAGCTAAATTTAGGGGAACATACAGATTGCTCCATATATAAGCCGCACCCGACTATAAGCCGCAGGGTTTTGATGTGTAATTACCGTAGTATATAGGGGTTCCTGCTACCACGGAGGGGATTGTCGGGACAGAGATGACTGTTTGGGAACGCAAAGCGTCCCATTTATTAACTATAAATCTTTCAATCATTCAATCAAACTTTCACATCTTTGACATGGCGAACAGCATTCGTGCAGAGTACAAATAATACAACGGTGCAAAGTAATACAAAGTGCTCACCTGTACGTTATCAAAATAACCAGCCTACCGGTATATGAAAAGTCAGTCTTTAATCATTGTGTCATCGTCTTCCTCCTGCGTACTAAAACCACCGAAATCCTCTTCGTCGGTGTCGGAGAAGAACAGGCCGTAAATAAGCCGCACCCTTGTATAAGCCGCAGGGACCAGAACGAGGGGAAAAAGTAGCGGCTTATAGTCCGGAAATTACGGTATATATATATATATATATATATATATATATATATATATATATATATATACTGTATCAGTGTTGGCGCTAGGAATTTTCAAAATGGGGTCCCAGGGACCCCATCAAATCATAAAAATGGGGTCCGAGAGTACATTTTTGGGGTTTCACTTTTCTGTAAACGTTTTGAAAAAAAATGATAAATGTATGCATTATCTTGTTGTATCTCACATTCTATATTGTGTTTTGGAAAAAGGTTGTCATTAACGTTACTTAATTCATTAAAAAAATAATACAAAAGAAAAAAATGTGTTATGTAAATGTATTCAGTTATAAACAGTCATCAACTTCAGTTCTATCCGTCACTTCTTTTTTTGTTTTGTTTATTTTGTTTTGTTGTTTGTTTTCTGCCCTTTTTGTCAAATAAAACTGTTTTTATTGCAAAGCGGAATATTTGATGTGAAGTAATCGGAGCCTTGGATAGGTCAACAATTCATAAAAACATTGATTTTGTTTCAATATAATGTTTTGAGCAATATCCTGCTGAAAACGTCTCGGTATGATGACGTTTGCGCGTGACGTCACGGATTGTAGCGGACATTTTGGGACAGCATTGTGGCCAGCTATTAAGTCGTCTGTTTTCATCGCAAAATTCCACAGTATTCTGGACATCTGTGTTGGTGAATCTTTTGCAATTTGTTTAATGAACAATAGAGATAGCAAAGAAGAAAGCTGTAGGTGGGAAGCGGTGTTTTAACGGCCGGCTGCAGCAACACAAACATGTAGCGGCTACGTTGCTGTTGTTCCCAAACTCTTCCATTTTCTCATAATAAAGCAGACAATTGACTTTGGAATATTTAGGAGCGAGGAAATTTCACGACTGGATTGTTTTCATGTTGGAAGAGGAAGGGGCCCGCTCCAAACCGTTCCCACAAGGTTGGGAGCATGGAATTGTCCAAAATGTTTTGGTATCCTGGAGCATTCAAAGTTCCTTTCACTGGAACTAAGGGGAAAAACAACCCCACACCATAATTCCTTCTCCGCCAAATTTCACACTCGGCACAATGCAAATGTACCGTTCTCCTGACAACCTCAAAACCCAGAATATGTAGAAGCGAGGACATTTCACGACTGGATTTGTTGCACAGACAGTGGCCGGGCCAAGTGATTAGGACACCTGATTCTTTTCATTTGGATGGGTGGCCAAATATTTTTGGCAATACAGTGTATATTTACGTCCATCCCTTTTAGTATGACTCAAGGATAACATACATCACATTTTTAAAGGTGACTTTATGATTTACGAGGCAACCTTACCTACAAGTCCTTCACCTTGCTGCGGACGATGGCGGCAGCTGTGGTGTATGGACTGTGCCAGTATATTCACAGGCCTTGGCGGGGGGGGGGAGGGGTCATCAGAGACGACCTGTATTCGGTCCCGCTTGCAGACGGATCTTGGATGTGAGTCAGCCACCACGAGGGGTCATCTATCACCCTCGCCTGGGTCTGCGGGCAATGAGTGGCGAGATGCGGTCCACCACTGAATTATGCATGGAGCTCAGCTGAGGACAGCTCCTATTACGCTACCGTGACTGCTCCAGCTCAGCCATGGGAGTTTTGTGTCTCGCATGGATATACGTTTCTCACGTTAGCGTGTTAATCACGTTTTAATCTCAAAAATTAATTTTGTCAACCTTTCTCATGTTAGCATGCCAATATTTGATGCTAGCATTTAAAAACTCATTTTAAATGTGTGAACCTTAAAAATCATGTATTATGGTACTTGCCGCCATAGACATCTTATAAGGGTACGCAGCATCGAGCGCTACTGCCTACTGGCGCTGACGAGACGCGGGGCCGCCATCTTGGAGTGGTGTTCCGCTCCACTCAGTGCAATTCATTTGGCAGGAGCAATGAACTGTCAGCGCATTTAATTCATTTTACCTGACTGAATACCACTCATTTTCACACGCTTTTTTGTCATACGTGTAGCTATGATAAAGGACACATGTTTTGGCGTGTTTTATTATTCATAGTTTGCTTAACAGTAATAGAATATTCTTATATGCAATAAGTGACCAGACGTCCGAGATCAAAACTGGTAATATAATCCCAGAGAAGGGGGAAAAAAATGGTCAGCTATTTTTAAATTCAAGAAACAATATGATTAGGTTATATATACATGCGTGTATCCTACATAAACAATGTATGAATACATTAGATATTAGGGGTGTGGGAAAACATCGATTCGAATTCGAATCGCGATTCTCACGTTGTGCGATTCAGAATCGATTCCATTTTTTAAAAAACTATTTTTTAATTTTTAATTTATTAATTTTAAATTTGTATTTTTATTAATCAATCCAAAAAAACAATACACAGCAATACCATAACAATGCAATCCAATTCCAAAACCAAACCCGACCCAGCAACACTCGGAACTGCAATAAACAGAGCAATTGAGAGGAGACACAAACACGACACAGAACAAACCAAAAGTAGTGAAACAACAATGAATATTATCAACAACAGTATCAATATTAGTTACAATTTCAACAGAGCAGTGATTAAAAATCCCTCATTGACATTATCATTAGACATTTATAAAAGTAAAAAACATTGGACAATAGTGTCACAGTGGCTTACACTTGCATCGCATCTCATAAGCTTGACAACACACTGTGTCCAATATTTTCACAAAGATAAAATAAAACATGATGTCACACAAGATATTTCAATAAGTTTCAAATAAAAATGAGTTGCATAATAAATAAAAATAAATAAAAATAAAACATGATGTTGAAAAAAAAATGCAATTAAAGCAAACAAATTTTCCAGTCATGGTATTAAAAACTTTGTTCAGGGTACACTTATTAATGATGAAAAATGATCTCTATCTTTGATTAATCGTGGTTAATTTGGAGTTAACTATGAACAAACTGTGATTAATCGCAATTATCTAATTTAATTGTTTGACAGCCCTAACAAAAATATGTGTGTAGATTGTCAGTCCATCCATCCATCCATCCATTTTCTACCGCTTGTCCCTCTTGGAGTCCAGTTGAGTCGATGCAACTGGACTCTTCTGAAAAGTCTTCAACAAAGAAGAAGAATCCAGTTGCCTCCATTCAAAGCGTATTATAAATCTCCTTTCACACAAATAAAAAATGCAAAAATAATGGGGTCCACCAGCAAGGTGTCCATATTTTTTTGGCAACCCTGCTTGATTTTTTTTGTTAGCATTTAAGCTAGCTAGGTAGATGGGCAGTGTCACCGTTCTGTGAGTTTATTGAAGTGTTATCAACCACGGTTTTATGATCATTTTGGATGAAATGGGAAAGCGTCGGATTTACACAAAAAAAAAACATATCAGTTTGGAAAATGTGCTTACTGTTAGATGCAAAATAACTGCAAACCGTAGTCTCGTACTGAAACATTAATCAATATATTGATTAATTATTATTTTTGTATTCGTGGTCGTGTTGTTTTTTGTCTGAGAGTAACTCTGGCGATCAAAGCTTGTTTAATACATGTAGCGCAAAATTTCACCAGTAGAGGGCGATAACGCTACACATTAGGTTTAATTGTGTTGAGCCACTTTCATTGTGTGCAATGTTTGAAGTGGATGTCCTTTAATTTCTATATGTGTAAACATCTTCAGTTTATTGTGTGAATGTAGTAACACTAAACTTATTTTATTTATGTGAAATAGAGTGGACATTATTTATGAGTACATCATATTGACCACCATGAACAGTTAGCATGCTAATGTTTTATGCTAGCCTTTATTCAAATTTGGACCATTTGAACCATAGACATCTTATAAGGGTACGCAGCATCGACCGCTACTGCCTACTGGCGCAGACGAGACGCGGGGCCGCCATCTTGGAGTGGTGATCCTCTCCACTCAGTGCAATTCATTTGGCAGGAGCAATGAACTGTCAGCGCATTTAATTCATTTTACCTCACTGAATACACTCATTTTCACGCGCTTTTTTGTCACACGTGTAGTTATGATAAAGGACACATGTTTTGGCGTGTTTTATTATTAATAGTTTAACAGTAATAAAATATTCTTATATGCTATAAGTGACCAGACGTCCGAGATCAAAACTGGGAATATAATCCCAGAGAAGGGGGGAAAAACAGTCAGCTATTTTTAAGTTGAAGAAACAAATTATTAGGTTATATAAACATGCGTATATTCTACATAAACAATGTATGAATACATTAGATATCTATATATCTTATAGACTGTATCTCTGTTGCTGCAGCAGCAGAGTTTATTATGTCTTGACACTTTGTATTGATATTTTGTATTACATTCTTCCCTTAAATGATCATGTTTACAGTGATTGTTTTATATGTATTTTTTATGTATGTCGCTTTGGATAAAAACCTCTGCCAAATACTTTAACACAGTGGTCCCCAACCACCGGGCCGCGGTCCAGTACCGGTCCGTGGATCGATTGGTACCGGGCCGCACAAGAAATAAAAAAATACAAAAAATTATTATTACTATTTTTTTTTTTATTAAATCAACATAAAAAACACAAGATACACTTACAATTAGTGCACCAACCCAAAAAACCTCCCTCCCCCATTTACACTCATTCACACTCATTCGCACAAAAGGGTTGTTTCTTTCTGTTATTAATATTTTTGGTTCCTACATTATATATCAATATAGATCAATACAGTCTGCAGGGATACAGTCCCTGCAATTTTAAATGCACTTGTTTTAATAAATAAATACAGCGTTTTAAAAGCATACACAATCTGTGTAAATATATTAGTCTGTGGTTAGAAGGACTTGAAAGGACTCGAAACTTAAAATGCAGGACTTGGGACTTGACTTGAGACTTTCCAGTCTTGACTTTGGACTTGACTTGGGACTTGCCTGTCTTGACTCGGGACTTGACTCGAGACTTGAGGGCAAAGACTTGAGACTTACTTGTGACTTGCAAAACAATGACTTGGTCCCACCTCTGGTGTCAGGTAATAGACATAATCTATTGCTGTATGGCGAGTGATTATACAGCTGCATGGAGTGCGGAATGATGCCAAGGTGTAAAGGAACGTAAAGCTAACACGTTATTATCGCGTTAATTTTGACAGTCCTAATTTGTATACTATTTTACTCAGAATGTAAACAGATGCACAGGTTTTGGAATATTACAAATATGGCAAACAAATTGTTAAATAATACATTTTGTGTGCAAATTAACAAAATTAACATAATAAATGAAAACATTTTAAGTATTACTTTTAAATAGAGTGGTGATAGCATGTTCAACCAAGCCTTCCATTGTCAACTCTGAGTAACCGTCGGTATATAGCGAAAAAGCAAAAATGTGAATAAACATTGGTTTAATATGCAATTGGAAAGCTTCCCAAGCGATAGGACCACACTTGGAAGAGACACCTGACATGAACGTCAACATCTGTCAGCTGAACTATTGCACAACCACCAGCACTGTGCTGAGCAATATGTTTGTTTTTTTCCAAGCATCACAATTTAGCAGCAGCTGTTACAACCACAGTCTGCCCACTAAAGAGCTCTAAACAGTTTTACCGGCTATTTTCTTGTCCAGACTTCCCCTCAGGGACAAATGGGAAAGTGTCGAAAAACCCAGATCAGCTTAGAACATACATTTACTGTCAAATGCAAAATAACTGCAAACTGGATTCCTGGTAGTGAAGTATCAATCAAAAATATTGAAGCTGTGAATGGGAACTCGCACACTGAAGGAAGCAAAAAAGGTTAAAGTTCAAGTTAAAGTACCAATGATTGTAACACACACACACTAGGTGTGGCAAAATTATTCTCTGTATTGAACCCATCACCCTTGATCACCCCCTGGGAGGTGAGGGGAGCAGTGGGCAGCAGCGGTGGCCACGCCCGGGAATCATTTTTGGTGATTTAACCCCCAATTCCAACCCTTGATGCTGAGTAGCACGCAGCAGTATAGCAGCTAGTATCAAAATCCATGATTTTAAGGTTCATATGTTCAAAATTTGCTGAAATGCTAGCATATGAATAGTTAGCACACATAAAAGATGGTGTCAAGTAACGAAATTCAGGTTTTTTAGGTTTATACCAACAAAATTAGCTAAAACGCTAGCTTAAAATGTTAGTATGCTAACAATTAGCCATGAAAAGTGAGCAAGCTCGCAGTATGGCTGTACCGCAATCCATTATAACGTTTAGCATCAGCTTTGATTAGCATGCTAACATTAGCACGCTAATATGAGAATGTTTAGCAAACTAACAGTACAGTGATAAGTACCAAAATCCATGGGTTTTAAGGTTAAAATGTTTAAAATAAGCTTAAATTCTAGCATCAAACATTAGCATGCTAACATGAGAAAGGTTGACAAACCAGCAGTATAGCAGCATGGATGGAAATCCATGAGTTTTGAGAGTAACACGTTGAAAACAAGCTATAATAAGCATGCTTACATTAACACGCTAACGGTTAGCAAATTAACAGTACAGTGGTAAGTACCAAAACCCATGAGTTTTAAGGTTCAAACGTTTAAAATCAGCTCAAATGCTAGCATAAAACACTAGTATACTAATGTTAACATGCTAAAATTAAAAACGTTGCCAAACATCCATGATTTGAGATTAAAATGTTTAAAATCAGCTACAATTAGCATGCTCACACGCGACAAAGAGAAGGGTTAGCATACAGGCAGTATAGCGTCAAGTAGTATAATCCATGATTTTTAAGGTTCACACGTTTGAAATTAGTTTAAATGCTAGCATCAAATATTAACATGCTAATTTTAGCACAGCTGATCAAACAAAACAAGTCATCGTCATGGACCCACTAGCTGCGGAAGCTATCTCTCCAATCAGCTAAACAGACTCAATAACTACACGGTGACATATTGGTGAATTTACTGAGGAATTTGTGAAACTGAAACAATACAAAAAGAATGCCGTTGTAAGCTAATAACACTAACACAGACACTTGTAAACATGTTAACGTATTAGCTAATGTTAACGACGCTAGCTTCATAACATTGTGATAGCACGTACAAATATGCATGAAACACTCCTACAGACATCACACATGGGACGCTATAGTAAGTATAAATAGTTTTAGTTATATTGTAAAACTTACAAACGTTGCTTAGAGTGATGATTGAAAAATCCTTTTGAGCAAAAACGCTATAGACGGTTCAAGCCATTAAATCACAAAGTAAACACTTAACTCGCAATACCAGCAATGAGCGAACTCGTCCAAAAGATGGCGCCATACCACAAACAATAACACACGATTCCAATGTTCCTGCTTGGCTTTAATGAAAATTATTGAACACAAAACATTATGCCATTACCGGAAAAAAAAACCATACATTAGCTGCACCATTTCATGGGCCGCAGGGTGCAAAGTGTAGGAAAAAAAGTAACCATTGCAGAACCCTTTGCTAATGTTCTTTTAATGTTACGTGTTAGCCATCTATGCCGTAGCAAACTAGCAAAAGAGCAGCAACAACCAAAATCTACATCCTATAAGTAGACGCAGCATTGGCTGCTGTGACGCGAGAAATCCGGCCTCCATCTTGAAGTGGTGATGAGGAGCCGGCGAGCAGCGTTTTCCTGCTCAAATGAGCGGACTGTTGAAAATAGGAATCGGGGGATTACTTTGTGTTTAGGTGTTTAATTAGGTGTTTAGACTTTCAGGTGTTTATATATGTTTATGTTTAAGTATTTGGCAGACGCTTTTATCCAAAGCGACACACATAAAAGATACATATAAAACAATCACTGTAAACATTATCATTTAAGGGAAGAATGTAATACAAAATATCAATACAAAGTGTCAAGACAGAATAAACTCTCTGCTGCTGCAGCAACAGAGATACATATATACAGGTATAGATATCTAATGTATTCATACATTGTTTATGTAGGATATACGCATGTTTATATAACCTAATCATATTGTTTCTTCAATTTAAAAACAGCGGACCGTTTTTTCCCCCCTTCTCTGGGATTATATTCCCAGTTTCGATCTCGGACGTCCGGTCACTTATAGCATATAAGAATATTCTATTACTGTTAAGCAAACTATGAATAATAAAAGACGCCAAAACATGTGTCCTTTATCATAGCTACACGTATGACAAAAAAGCGCGTGAAAATCAGTGGTATTCAGTGAGGTAAGATTAATCAAATGCGCTGACAGTTCATTGCTCCTGCCAAATGAATTGCACTGAGTGGAGCAGATCACCACTCCAAGATGGCGGCCCCGCGTCTCGTCAGCGCCAGTAGGCAGTAGCGCTCAATGCTGCGTACCCTTATAAGATGTCTATGGTTCAAATGGTCCAAATTTGAATAAAGGCTAGCATAAAACATTAGCATGCTAACTGTTCATGGTGGTCAATATGATGTACTCATGCAATTTGCATAATCCGCTATGAAGCATCGATTTTCTTTAAAAACGAAAAAAAAATAAAGAATATATATTTTTTCATATCTTTTGTAATTTTTTCTAATATTTTGTCATTTTGCAACGTGTTTTGGCAGCGGTGTCCAAAGACTTATTTCGGCTGACAAAATTTTGGTGCATCACTAGTCAATAGTGTGCAAATAATAGGCCATATATAGACATTCGTACATTATATTACTTTCATTTGTTTTCATGTAAAAAAAATAAAAAAAATAACACTCGTTTTTAAAAGGTGTGTTGGCTTTTATTTTGTAATATGTGGGAGAATATATAGCAGACAAATATTCCTCCTCATGATGACAACATTTGGGTCAAACTATGTCAGTTTCCCCGACTTTCCGTGTTTAATAGTAGATTCCGTTTTTATTGGTGAGTTCTGAGCCATAGACAACTCCAGTTAGACTAAGATTGGCTGGGCTGTTTGATGCTCCCGGATGTCCACTGTGATTGACATCATATTTGTTCCGATCATATAGAGAGCCAGCACTACTTGAGGGCCTTTGCAGCGCTTGCTGATTGAAATGAGTCCCAGCGGGAGAGGAAAATCACTGGTATTGCTTTTTTACTACTAAGGTCAAATGCGCCAAAAGGAAGTGTAAGAAATACGATTGAACAGTGGCACTAGAGACTTTTCAAATGGTCGCCGACATATATGTGTTTGTCACAAAATGACCTTTATTTTTCAGCTGACTTTAGATAAATGATTCCCTGACTTCTAAAGAAAAAATAAAAAGCGCAACACACCAAGCGCAATACCGTCATGGTGCAAATGTTACAATTTCAATGTAATGTAACACCTAGGGATGGGAGATATGACCGAAAATCTATATTGCAATTAGGAATGGGTACCGGATCCGGTACTTTTTTGGTATTGGTTATGCACCAATGTGAGTAAAGTAAGGCTCCACTTTTACAAAAATGCACTTGCTTAATGCTAATTTGCTATTGACATGCTATCGGTTAGCATTAGCGATTTTACATGGCAATTTCAACACCTCCAAATTTGCAGGTTACAATCAAACAGCTGTTGCGTAATAGGTACACCACTTACAGTATTAACACTTTTTAGGGCGCAACAAAAACCAAAACATCATAAACTATACACTACTGCCATCTAAAGTCTTGGACTTGCAAATGTGATTGCAACTTGATGCCATACTTGCAAATGAGACTCACAAATGTGATAATAAAAGAAGATATAAGAACTGGACGGCAGTTATCATAATGGGTTAACTTTTAAATGTTGCAGCAGATATGGGCATCTATATCAACAATATAAAGTTGACTGAGTGGCTGGAAAGGACAGATTTAAACAAAAAAACAAAAACAAAAATCGATTAATTTACGATTCCCTGACTTCTAAAAAAATAAAAATAAAAATAAAATAAGCAATACACAAAATGCAATACCGTCATGGTGCAAATGTTACGATTTCAATGTAATGTAACACCTATATTGCAATTAGAAATGGGTATCGGATCCGGTACTTTTTTTTGGGCACCGCCATGTTACGGTAATGCACCAACGTGAGTCAAGTAAGGCTCTGCTTTTGCCTGAGTGACTGGAAAGGACATATTTAAAAAAAATACTAAATATTTTTTAATTTTTTGAATCGATTCAGAATAGTTACAAATAAGAATCGTGATTTATTTAAAAAGTGATTTTTTTTGACACCGCTACCGCTGTAAAAACATTGTATATTGTCTCCATCTCGCAACGCTACTCTGTTTAAATGTGGCTATGCTTATTTACTTATTACTTGTTACTGGATACTTTCTAATATGCGTTTATAGACTTGGTATGTCTAAGCAATATTCAACTATAATTGTTTGATATATTTGATTTGTTTACATTGACACGTGCTGTTTTACACAGCAATATTTTTCAATTATTATTATGGACGTCTAGCTCAGGGGTGTCCAAACCACGGCCCGTGGGCCAAGTGCAGCCCGCAGATGTTTTCAAGTTGGCCCACGAAACGTCATGAGTTAAAAAAAATAATCTTGCCCGCAGGGAGATTACATTCATTTAAAGTCCAACATTCTTGCTGCTGCTATTTTGTAACCATCTAGTGGACAATGTGTTTCTTGGTCAATAACCTTTTATTATGCTTTTACTGCAAATAATTTATTTATATGACCCAATGCAAACAACCTTCCCTAGTCATGGTGCCGAAAAAAATAATATACCTAACCAAAACAAAATGTCAACAGACATGGTCACTGAACTTTGTGGATTTGATAAAAAATGTCCAGTCACCATTAAAAAAAATCAAAATTACACCCATCCACTACAAAGCATGATGGGAACAATTTCCTTATCCATGCTTGGCGCATTGTAGCTGCTTGATATTTCTGATTGATTACAAAACTTTAAGGAGGCCCTCAAGGAAGTAAACAAGGTAGAAGTTGAACTTTCACATACTCTTAATACCCAAATATATTAATTATATATCCATTATATTAATATAATATGTAGACACGCCCACCCGCCCGCCCACCCGCGCACACACGCACGCACACACACACATATATATATATATATAAACATACATACATACATGTATACATACATACATGTATACATACATATATGTATTTGTATATATACATATATGTATATATATATACGTATATATATGTATACGTATATGTACATATATATATATATATATATATATATATATATATGTACATATATATATATATATATATATATATATATGTACATATAGGTATGTATATATACGTATATATATATGTACATATATATATATATATATATATATATATATATATATATATATATATATATATGTACATATACATACATAAATACACACACACACACACACACACACACACACACACACACGCACACACACACACACACACATATATATATATATACATATATATATATATATATATATATATATATACACACACACATACATACATACATACATACATACATACATACATACACACACACACAATTACTTTACATGCAGTGGGCTTTCGGCCCTCAACCAAATTTTTTTTTAGCCTAATGCGGCTCCCAAGTCAAAAAGTTTGGACACCCCTAGTCGAGCTTGTGTGCTTAGCTGTTGTGTAGCTGCTAGCGCTAGACCAGTTTAGCTTTTGTAAATGACTTGAATAAAATAGCAGAAAAGAGAAACCTTGTGTGCTTTTTGGAGGACATTTAAATGTTAACCGGCAGCGCAGCACAAGTAAACACGCTGCAGTCCTGCTTGTATCGGACATTTTTGAAATATAATTTTGCCGATATCAGACCGATATCAATATCGGATCAAAACACCACTACGCCGGTGGTGAGCTACTTCTCTCAACAAGACTTGACATTCTTAAGACAACTGTGCTCCAGCAGAGGGTTCATATTTTATTTGAAACAGGATTTTAGAACTTGAATACGAATTGATAAAAAATCCAGGATACAAAGAGAATGCATGCAATTATAACCAGCATAAGCCATTATCACTTGAGAATAATGCAATAAGGATGATGAAAGGCAACCAACCAGGTGTCTTGGAATAAAATATCAATGATATAAATAATGCACGGTCATTTCATACTCAGGTATCAAGGCAGAAACGCGACATCACCAGGACTGTATGGAACAGTTTTGTACTTCAAAAAATAATTTTGAAACCAAAAAACTTCAAGTTTTGAGGTTGATTTCTGAAAAATACATTATAAAAATAAATAAAACATATGCGTGCATATTTTCTGGTTTCATATAATTATGATTCAACATTATTTTCCCTGTCATATACTACCGTTTTATTTCAGAATCAAATCTTATTTTAATTGTATTTTTTTATTCAGAAGAACATAGAATCATGGAATAGAATACATATTTATTGTCCACTGAGGTAGAAAATTGCAGTTCAATAATAGCGGTTTATAACCTGCCAGCCATAGATGTCAAAACACTATCTAAATGGTGGATATTTATCCATGAAAAAAATGGGGAGGCTGCTGATGGTGTGTTTGATGGAAGGATATACTGTAAAAGCCCACTCTCAAGGTAAATACTGTACATTGTTAGTACATGATTTAATAAAACCAATGTAGTGTAGTGTACAAATGTTTTGTACTATACTCCATTGCACAAAAAAATATCAATAAATACCAATATCCATAACACCACACCACTTTAGCCGAACTCATCCTTTAGAGCACAGCTCTAACTTACTTTTATATACAAAATGTTTGCATTTATTATATCTTTCTCCTGGTCATTATTTTTGATAGGTCACAAAAAAATGTCAATAACTATCGATATCGATAATACCCCACCACTTTAGCTGAACTCACCCTTTAGAGCACAGCCGTAACTTCCTCTTAAATACATTTTTTTACATTTATTATCGTGAGTTCAAACCCCGGCCGAGTCATACCAAAGACTATAAAAATGGGACCCATTGACACCATCTTTTATGTGTGCTAACTATTAATATGCTAGCATTTCAGCAAATTTTGAACATATGAACCTTAAAATCATGGATTTTGATACTAGCTGCTATACTGCTGCATGCAACTCAGCATCAAGGGTTGGAATTGGGGGTTGAATCACCAAAAATGATTCCCGGGCGCGGCCACCGCTGCTGCTCACCGCTCCCC
>NC_084753.1:12674897-12685360 GCF_033978785.1 Entelurus aequoreus | reverse complement strand
GCAAGCTTGTGCTAATGGTTTATGCAAACAAGTTTCTAATTAGAACAGGGTGACGTATGATTAGCAGTAAAAAAAAAAAAACTAAAAAAAAAAAGAACAAAATACACCAATCATTCTTGTCTTTTATGACTTTTTATGTCCAAATAAAAAATGGCTGCCTGAGCGGTGGCCTCACCTGCCAGCCAAAAGCTGCCTTTTGATGAGTGAAGGTGGATGTGGGCGCTCAGACATGTCAAGGTTGGCATTTTAAATGTGCTGTGTCAGCGAGTGTGATGAACTGGCTCTGCAATGGCACGAGGGGAGAAAGCAGTCGATTGCCTCCAGGCGGCTGCCTGAGGGAATTTATAAGGCGGGGGACGCCGTTTGAAAATGATCATTTATTTTGCGCGCAGCATTTTTTGAGGAAAGCTAATACCACAAAGAACCTTGGCCATCATTGTCTGCGTGGGGGGGAAAAAGGTCTGGGTTATCCATCTACCGCTGGGTCTATGCCGCGCGCACACTACCTGCCAGCTCTGCTCTCTGCCCCTTTGGAATGGATCCCGGTGACAGCTGACCTTTCCGGGCCTGGGGTGCAAGGGAGGGATGAGCTGGGTTTTTTGTGTGTGTGTGTGTGTGTGTGGGGGGGGGGGGGGGGGGGGGGGGGGGGGGGGGCTGTCATGACCTCACAGGCCGAGCGCCAACCTTTCTCCGAGTAGTTTGGCCGGGCTTAATGAGTGACGGAACACACAGGGGAGAAAGAAACCGGGTGAGAGGGAAATGGAGGAAAATTTGTAGCGATTGTGACAAGAAGGGGTGCACAAAAAAATACTTACCATCCTGATTTCAAATTTTCAAAAATCTAAAAAAAAATTAGATATAAAAAAATCTCTATCATGTATATATATATATATATATATATATATATATATATATATATATATATATATATATATATATATATATATATACAATAAATATATATATATAATACATATATACAATAAATATATTCAAAATATATATGTAATATATATATATATATATACATGTAATATATAAATATATATATATATATATATATAATACATATATACAATAAATATATTTAAAATATATAAGTAATATGCATATATATATATATATATATATATATATATATATATATATATATATATATATATATATATATATATATATATATACTGTATATATATATATATATATATATATATATATATACTGTATATATATATATATATATATATATATATATATACTGTATATATATATATATATATACTGTATATATATATATATATATATATATACTGTATATATATATATATATATATACTGTATATATATATATATATATATATATATATATATATATATATACTGTATATATATATATATATATATATATATATATATATATATATATATATATATATATATATATATATATATATATATATATATATATATATATATATATATATATATATATATATATATATATATATATATATATATATATATATATATATATATATATATATATATATATATATATATATATATATATATATATATATTCACACACAACATCCATCCATCCATTTTTTACCGCTTATTCCCTTCAGGGTCGCGGGGTCGCTGGAGCCTATCTCAGCTACAATCGGGCGGAAGGCGGGGTACACCCTGGACAAGTCGCCACCTCATCGCAGGGCCAACACAGATAGACAGACAACATTCACACTGACATTCACACACTAGGGCCAATTTAGTGTTGCCAATCAACCTATCACACACAATATATATATATATATATATATATATAATCGATAGGTGCCCAAAGGTTCTTATTAAAAAAACAAAAACAAGCCATAACACAGAGGGTGTTTTATTGTTTGTGCAATGCCGCCATCTTTTGGACGAATTCGCTCACTGCAGGTCCTGCAGCATCCTTCCATTTAAAAGTAGTGTTTTTCTTTTTCTGATTCTACCAACTGGAGTGCTGTTCAGTCCTCTAGCCGTCCATAGCGGTTCTACTCATATGGATTCTTCATTCATCACTCCAAGCGACGTTTGTAAAATTTTACAATATAACTAAAACAAGTAATACTTCCTAAGCCGTCCCATGTGTTACGTCTGCAGGTGCGTTTTTCATGCATATTTGTACGTGCTATCGTGATGTAATGACGCTAGCGTCGTTAGCATTGGCATTATCAACTTACAATGGCATTCTTTTTGTATTGTTTCAGTTTCACAAATTCCTCAGTAAATTCACCAAAACGTCACCGTGGAGTTATTGAGTCTGTTTAGCTGATTGGAGAGGGAGCTTCCGCAGCTAGTGGGTCCATGACGAGGACTTCTGTTTTGTTTGATCAGCCGTTTTACTGACACCGTTTGGAAACAATTAAGGTATGTAAATAAACATTTACAGAATCTTTTGGTGCAAATAACTAATTTCACAATGTACATATCTGCGGCTTATAGTCCGGTGCGGCTAATATATGGGAAAATATATTTTTCTTCAAAAATGTTGTGTAGATTTAGCTCTATAGTCCGGAAAACAGGGTAATGCTTTTAATGGTACAGAAAAGACAATCACTCCTGGTGCCAGGAGTAAATACATGCCCTTCCTGTAGCTGGATGATTGCTGACCAACTTCATTCACAACCTAACAAATAACAGATTAAAAAGAAGTCTTTTCTACAAGTTCCAATCCTAAAAGTTAAGTGTGACAAAAGCAGCGGGCTCTGCTGCCTCCTGGGCAATAAGCCTGCAATAAAACACGCAGCTCAGCCCAGCACTTTTCCCCACCTCACTCATCTTGTAGCTCGGAATTTATCATCTGTGGTTGACTCCTATTATGCCCCGGCTGAGGGAAAAACCATCCCTTTCAAAAGGAGCAATGTGTGGTCTCTCTCGCTCTCGCTTTCTCTTTCTCCGAGGTTAGGCTTTGACAGAAGTGACAAAGGTAGGAGGTGGGAGACAGAGAATATAGAGCGAGAGGGAAAAAAAGAGGGTGCAAAAAAAAACACAAAAAAAAAAACAGTTACCAAAATGACTTCTACAATAGGTAAGGGATTCCTGGGTGGATCTCACATAAGAGGATAAGGGGGGTTAATCATTTTGCAATGCATCATTCTACATACCAACTGAGGCTGAGGTCAAAATTGGAAATGCCACAAAACACATTTTAAGATAACCGTATATATATATATAATATATATATATATATATATATATATATATATATATATATATATATACACACTATATTGCCAAAAGTATTTGGCCACCTGCCTTGACTCTCATATGAACTTGAAATGCCATCCCATTCCTAACCCATAGGGTTCAATATGATGTCGGTCCACCTTTTGCAGCTATTACAGCTTCAACTCTTCTGGGAAGGCTGTCCACAAGGTTGCCGAGTGTGTTTATAGGAAATGTCCACCATTCTTCCAAAAGCGCATTGGTGAGGTCAGAAGAGACTGAGACCTGCCTCTCAGTCTCTGTTGTAATTAATCCCAAAGGTGTTCTATTGATTCAGGTCAGGACTCTGTGCAGGCCAGTCAAGTTCATCCACACCAGACTCTGTCATCCATGTCTTTATGAACCTTGCTTTGTGCACAGTCATGTTGGAAGAGGAAGGAGCCCGCTCCAAACTGTTACCACAAGGTTGGGAGCATGGAATTGTCCAAAATGTTTTGGTATCCTGGAGCATTCAAAGTTCCTTTCACTGGAACTAAGGGGCCAAACCCAACTCTTGAAAAACAACCCAACACCATAATTCCTCCTCCACCAAATTTCACACTCGACACAATGCAGTCCAAAATGTAGCATTCTCCTGGCAACTTCCAAACCCAGACTCGTCCATCAGATTGCCAGATGGAAAAGCGTGATTCATCACTCCAGAGAAGGCGTCTCCACTGCTCTAGAGTCCAGTGGCGACGTGCTTTACACCACTGCATCCGACGCTTTGCAATGGACCTGGTGATGTATGGCTTAGGTGCAGCTGCACGGCCATGGAAACCCATTCATTGGAGCTCTCTGCGTACTGTACGTGGGCTAAATTGGAAAGTCACATGAACTTTGGCGCTCTGTAGCAACTGACTGTGCAGAAACCTCTTTGCACTATGCGCTTCAGCATTTGCTGACCCCTCTCTGTCAGTTTACATGGCCGAGTTGCTGTTGTTCCCAAACTCTTCCATTTTCCTATAATGAAACCGACAGTTGACTTTGGAATATTTAGGAGCGAGGACATTTCAGGACTGGATTTGTTGCACAGGTGGCATCCTATGACAGTTCCACGCTGGAAATCACTGAGCTCCTGAGAGCGGCCCATTCTTTCACAAATGTTTGTAGAAACAGTCTCCATGCCTAAGTGCTTGATTTTATGCACCTGTGGCCGGGCCAAGTGATTAGGACGCCTGATTCTGATCATTTGGATGGGTGGCCTAATACTTTTGGCAATATAGTGTATATATATATATATACACACATTTAAGAAAGTTTCTTGTGTCAGGTAAACTGTGATGAATGGTGCTATATGAATTCCCTTCCTACTGTCTGGTGATACGTTTTGTTTTTCTTTAAAACAATTTGTATGACTACTTTTGTCCAAAAGCCGAGAGAAAGCACAAAAAGGCAGTACTAATGCTTGCGAGGGCTGAGACGATCCGTCAACGTATCTACCTTCCCAGTAGGAACAAGACATTGATACAACATTGGTTATACAAACATGTCCTTTAAGACTGGCTTTAAAAACAATGTTGCAAAATAGTTGTATTTGTACATTGAGACAACGCTGATGCCTAACGTTGGATCCACGTTGTTGATTGGGGAATGGCCAAAATTCAACGGTCAAATCAACGTCACAACCTGACATTGAATAAATGTCGTCAAAAAGCATGTTGTTTCGACATTACATTTGTGTTGTAGACTATTAGTTGTGTATATTTTTTGGCATTGATTTTTTTTTTGATGAATCTGTAGATTTAATTTATTTTTGCCAGATGATTATTTCAGGAATCAATTAATCTATTGATTATTCTTTTTGATTAATCTGTAGATTTAATTTAATTTTGTCAAACAATTATTTATTGAGTCTATAAACTATCGATTATTTTTTTAAATTCATCTGTATATTTAATTTATGTTTGCCAAAAAAATATTTCTTGAGTCTATAAATTATCGATTATTTTTTTAAATTAATCCGTATATTTCATTTATTTTTGTCAAACAATTATTTCAGGAATTGATTCATTTATTGATTTTTTTTTTAAATTAATCTGTATATTTCTTTTTTTTTTGCCGAATGATTATTTGAGGAATTGATTAATATATCGATTTATTTTATTTTTATTAATCTCTAGATATAATACATTTTTGTCAAATGATTATTTCAGGAATCAATTAATCTATCGATTATTATTTTTGATTAATCTGTAGATTTAATTTAGGCAAACGATTATTTCTTGAGTCTATAAACTATCGATTATTTTTTTAAATTAATCTGTATATTTAATTTATTTTTGCCAAATGATTATTTGAGGAATTGATTAATATATTGATTTTTTTGATTTTTTTAACTCCATATATAATAAATGTTTGCCAAACGATTATTTCAGGAACAGATTAACCTATTGATAATTTTAAAAATTAATCTGTAGATTTATTTATTTTTGCCGAACGATTATTTGAGGAACTGATTTATTTTTTTTGATTGATTTAATTTATTTTTGCCAAATTATTATTTCTTGGATCGCTTAATCTATTGATTATTTATTTTGATTAATCTGTAGATTTAATTTATTTTTGCCAAAGGATTATTTCTTGAATGTATTAGGATTATTTATTTTGATTAATCTGTAGATTTAATGTATTTTTGCCAAATGTATTTTTCTTAAATAGATTAGGATTATTTATTTTGATTAATCTGTAGATTTAATTTATTTTTGCCAAAGGTTTATTTCTTGAACAGATTATGATTATGTATTTTGATTAATCTGTAGATTTAACACATTTGTAGAATTCCCCAAAAACACACCAAAAATGTTCTTGTAAGTAAAAACTTTAAATGCATGTTTGGTCGGGGATACAAAAGAAAATTACGAAAGTTGTAGTTCTTCCGCCATCCTGGAACATTGCCCTTGATGCCATTTTCAGTGCTTGTGCATTACACTGCTGCTGCTGTGAAAAGTTATTTCTAATTTATAGTTTAAGGAGCAATTCCAAAGGCTCATTTTCTACGGCGGTATCAATAAATGTAAGGAATTGTGCATTCAGCGCTTTAGGAGACATTGGTAAAAAACACAAATGATAAATGGTAATGGTGCATTATTGGGCATCTATGGCAGTGTTTTTCAACCACTGTGCCGCGGCACACTAGTGTGCCGTGAGATACACTCTGGTGTGCCGTGGGAGATTATGTACTTTCACCTATTTGGGTTAGACATATTTTTTGCAAACCAGTAATTATAATCTGCAAATAATGTGCTGTTGAATGTCGGTGCTGTCTAGAGCTCGGCAAAGTAACCATGTTATTCTCCTCAATATCAGTAGGTGGCAGCTGGTAGCTAATTGCGCTGTAGATGTCAGGAACAGGTTGTGTAAGACGACAATGGTTTGTCATGATCACAATATGCAGACGACAGCGGGAGGCAGTGTGCAGGTAAAAAGGTGTCTAATGCTTAAACCAAAAATAAACAAAAGGTGAGTGCCCCTAAGAAAAGGCATTGAAGCTTAGGGAAAGGCTATGCAGAACTGAACTGGCTACAAAGTAAACAAAAACAGAATGCTGGACGACAGCAAAGACTTACAGCGTGTACACCCGTACATGACATGACAACAATGTCCACACAAAAAAAGATAGCAACAACATAAATATTCTTGATTGCTAAAACAAAGCAGGTGCGGGGAATAACTCAAAAGGAAGACATGAAACTGCAACAGGAAATGCCACCGAAATAGAAGTGCAAGACAAGAACTGAAACACACAGGAAAACACCAAAAAACTCAAAATAAGTCAGGGCGTGATGTGACAGGTGGTGACAGTACACCTACTTTGAGACAAGAGCTATATTGATGCATGCTTGGATATGGTTTAGAGCAGGGGTCGGGAACCTTTTTGGCTGAGAGAGCCATGAAAGCCAAATATTTTAAAATGTATTTCCGTGAGAGCCATATCATATTTTTTAACACTGAATACAACTAGATGCGTGCATTTTTAAGTAAGACCAACATTTTTTGAGTGTAATAAGTCTCTTATTCTTTTTACTAACATTGTTATTCTGAAGCTAACCAATAATACATCAAATACTTCTTACCATTAATGCGACTTCTTGAACAGGTGCGGTAGGAAACGGATGGACGGATTAAAATGCATGAGAACGTTTTATATTTTGAACGTTATTTTTAACACTGTGATTACCAGCTGAATTAGTCATTACTTATCGTGTTAAGCAATGTCAGCTAAGATTTATCTGAGAGCCGGGATGCAGTCGTCAAAAGAGCCACATCTGGCTCTAGAGCAGGGGCGGGCGATTAATTTTTACCGGGGGCCGCATGAGCAACCCGAGCACTGCTGGAGGGCCACATCGACAATATTTCAATTAAATTTTGCTCAATATTATTTTAATGAATACCGTAAGATAAAGAATAATAATAATAATAATAATAATAATAATTAATAATAATAATAATACTTTCATTTAACCCAACTTCACTTTATACCAAAAGCACTGCTTTGGAAATCATTTGTACCCCTTTCAGAGATCACATTTAGTTCCCCTTAAACATCCTCATGTTGCACAATGAAATGTAAGCATAGGATGAAGTGTGCATTCCTGTAACTTTCTCTAGTAACAGCATTCCATGATTAATATAAATAAACATTAATAATAAATGACAGTAAAATAAGCACACGTATGACTGAGGAGTCATAGTGTAACTTTGTGTGGTGTTTGAGTTGTCCGACTTTTTGTGTGGCCATAAACGCACCAGTGGTTTAGTGGTATGCGTGTTGGTGACAGATGACAAGTTGGTTTTGGCCTGGTTTGTACGGCAGAAAATGACTAGTTTTTCGAGATAGGAGTTTTTTACTCATGTTTTTGGTGTGGTTATGGCCGAATATAAACAGCTTTGCTCAATAAAGTGATCAATATAATTCCTGTCCTCGAAGCATCTTGATAGACGTTACAATAATTGAACGGTGTTCAATTGAACGGTGTTGACGAACACCGTTAGGGACGCTTGTTGTCACGTTGCTTGGCAGTCCATGTCTTGTTGAAAACACGCCATTCGTCATCAACTTTTCTCTTTTTAGCGTCTCGGGTGTAAACCGTGCATCACTTGTCGCTGTGCACCTTCACTCACAGGTTACACACGGACACACGCCCATAAATAACACTTTTCAAAATAAAAGCAGCACAGTTGTATTGCGCGCACGACATAGATGTTTTTTAAACTTTATTTTGTAATTTGTGATTGCAGCTGTTCACATTCACTCACAATCACGCACGCGCATACGTCCACACGGAAGTAATACAAATAACGCTTTTCAAAACAAAAGCAGCACCGTTGTATTGCACACTCGACATAGATACTTTTTTAAATGTATTTTGTAATTTATGATTGGCCTCACGCGGGCCGGACAGGGACGCACAAATGGCCGGATGTGGCCCGCGGGCCGCAGAATGCCCAGGTCTGCTCTAGAGCCATGGGTTCCCTACCCCTGGTTTAGAGTCATATCCAACAATTGTGACAACAACTTTTTATTGTCTACTGAGTTTCATTTTTTTATGATTTCTGCTGGTGGTGTGCCTGCGGATTTTTTTCAATGAAAAAAATGCGCCATGGCTCAAAAAAGGTTGAAAAACACTGATCTGTTGTAATCTGGGGTGTTAAAAACACAAAACCGTAGTAAGATTCTGTAAAGGGTTGCACCCCTGGTTGTAGGTAAAGTGGAAGTCATTTGAAAAAAGATGTAGTGGAAAGTGTTCCCGCAGGGATCCGAGTCCTGACTAATACAGAGAAACAGTCTTATAAAGAGCAGGAACACAGCGATTCATCATTTTCTGCTACATTACCTCAACTCTCTGTCTTCGACCTTTAGCGCCTTTGCTCTGTGACCTCAGGAGTCCCCGCGGCGCAAAGTGACACATCCATTTATTTCACGGTCACTCTTAAAATCTTGTTTTCAGGAGAAAAACCCGGAATCAAAAAACAAAGTGGACCCCGTCCATCCATCTTTTGAATTAAAAGGGAAGCACGGTAAATGCAGAGAAATCCTTACGTAAGCCCAACCCCCCCACCACCCCCCACATCCTAAGGCTGTTTAAAGAAGTGACATTTCAGAGCAAGAAGCCCCCCGACTTTGTCCTTTCCAATTTCCTCCACACGCTCCAGTTTCTTCACACATGTGACGAAGACTCCAAAAAGCCCAAAGACGCGTGGTCTGTGTTGGCCTCCTGGAGAAGAGGCGACTGCTATGAATAAATATGAATGAAGACTAAGGACTAAATAATTGACAAGCCGAGATGGGTGCCTTTGTAGACGTGCACCTTGGCATGTGTGCTGTCGCTCCGCTTTATTCCACTCTCGTCTGCGTTTCCTCGCTCATCTTTGCAGACCTTTTTGTTAGAGCTGCGTTCTCCCCTTTCCCAAAGCTACTGGGACGTGCTTACAAAAGACTTTGCTAAGCTCGCACCACTTAATTGCTCCACTTTGGGTCAGGGTGGTTCGGAAGTGTTAAAATAGTCGCCTTTAATGAGAGGATTTTGCTGAACATTGTTGGGATTTAGGGCAGAGATGTTTTAGGGTTTGCTTCTAGCAAGGTTACGATTGATGAACCCCGCCTGTTTCCATGGCAGCATGGCAATTTGTAAACACGTTAGGGATAGGTACTGAATCCGGTACCCGTCGGCACAAAATCCAACGGTGTCATGTTTTGACACAGACTCACTTCGGCAATTGGCGATCACTCAAGCAGCACTGAGAGCGGACTCAGCCAAACTACCTCTAGGTAATGTTGCCATTTTCAATGCCAGCAAATATAGTTAAAAGTGTGAATCTTTGGGCAGCTAACGATTCGATGCAATTCCGATTCCTTGGGTGACGATTTGATTCAGAATCGATAATCAATTGTAACCGATTCTCGCAATGTGTTATTTGGTATAATATTTATGATTAATCTTTTTCAAAACAAATTACAAGTTAGAAAAGCTCCTTTTGGTTGCATGGAGAGGGTATAAAATATGTAATATATTAAGCTGTTTGGCCACAATAACCAGCAATATGTTTGGAGGAGAAAAGGTGA
The DNA here is from genome assembly GCF_033978785.1 of Entelurus aequoreus. Taxonomy (NCBI): domain Eukaryota; kingdom Metazoa; phylum Chordata; class Actinopteri; order Syngnathiformes; family Syngnathidae; genus Entelurus; species Entelurus aequoreus. The sequence goes on along the minus strand of NC_084753.1, from coordinate 12,675,048 downwards.
GGCCTTTAATCCCAGGAACACCATCCTACCTTCAAGCATGGTGGTGGTAGTATTATGCTCTGGGCCTGTTTTGCTGCCAATGGAACTGGTGCTTTAAATGGTACACCTAAAATCATCAGCCCGGAGGTTGGGTCTTGGGCGCAGTTGGGTG